>NC_142945.1:12019822-12044822 GCF_046866305.1 Octopus bimaculoides | reverse complement strand
CAGAAATGCCAAAGACGGTTTAACAAATTCAAAAATGGTGATTTTAATCTTTTGGATTGATAAAATAAAGCACCAATGAAATACTGTAGTTTATTTGTTTCTCTCCTCAAAATTGCTAACCATAAATCCTGCAATAGACTTCTATGCCATGGAAACTGGGTACTGACCTTATGCGCTCTACAGTGGCGTGAGAAGAAAAAATTGTACCATTGGATTTATGATAAGGATAATATAACTATGTGTTGGTTAGTCCACATCACTCCCTAAGGACCAAAGGACGGGCTTCCCAGTTTCCCTGGCATGGTCCATCACAGGATTACTCATTTTTATCTGCTGAGCAGAATGAAATGAAGTGTTTTGTTGGTCCAGGGACCGAAACCACAATATTACGATCATGAGTTCAACATCTTAACCACTAAGCCATGTGCCTCCACAAAGGTTAAGTGTCACATTGAGGAAATTAACTGTAGTAATATTAACATCTATGATGAAAGATAATCCAAAGTTTCTTTTTTAACCCTTTAGCATTTAAACCAGCCATATCCAGCCAACATACTCTGCCTCTTTTACATTCAAACTGACTAGATCCAACATCTCCCACCTGCTCTACAATGTCATAGTTGTGCTGTTGGCACTCCGTCGCTTACGATGTCGAGGGTTCCAGTTGATTCGATCAATGGAACAGCCTGCTCGTGAAATTAACGTGCAAGTGGCTGAGCACTCCACAGACACGTGTACCCTTAATGTAGTGCTCGGGGATATTCAGCGTGACACAGTGTGACAAAGCCGGCCTCTTTGAAATACAGGCACAACAGAAACAGGAAGTAAGAGTGAGAGAAAGTTGTGGTGAAAGAGTACAGCAGGGTTCGCCACCATCCCCTGCCGGAGCCTCGTGGAGCTTTAGGTGTTTTCGCTCAATAAACACTCACAACACCCGGTCTGGGAATCGAAACCGCGATCCTATGACCACGAGTCCACTGCCCTAACTACTGGGCCATTGCGCCTCCACAAAATAACGCATGATTAATTCAAGACAATACGGATAAATAAGCATTACATTTGACAGAGTAATCTGAATGTTAAAGGGCTAAATAAGAAAGTGCATGTAGTGACAGCCCTTCACTTTAGCGCATGGTTTCATGTAATTCCTGGTATCCCCAATTCTAATTTGTCATATAGGAATTACAATTAATAGTATCACCATGTTACTAACCACTCAGTTATCTATTGTGATTCACAGAAGTTTATCACAGTTTATTTGGCTTGCATAAAATAATCATAATTTATGACTGCTCAATATTGTGACAGGTTTAGCAAAATCTATATACAGTGATAGGTTTAGCAAAATCTATATTCTTAATCAGTGATGGTTTTGGCTATAAATTTTGCAGAGTAATTATCAATGTCAAATTGTAGAAACCTAGACCTTTGGTTGGGATGCTAATGAAGTTAACTGTTAACTTCCGGGGTAGTTATTGTTAATGATACAATAAACAATAATTTTACTGAATCTACCTATATCTGATTTCATTGAATTTATTGATCATCTAATTAATCTCTTACTACCCACCTCTCTCTCTCTCTCTCTCTCTCTCTATATATATATATATATATATATATATATATATATATATATATATATATATATATATATATATATATATATATACATACATACAAGCATACACACACACACACACATGTATGTATGTCAATCTATGTATCTATCTACCTATGTATCTCTCTCCTACTCTCTCTCTGTATATATATATATATATATATATATATATATATATATATATATATATATATATATATATATATATATACTAGCAGAAATACCCGGCGTTGCCCGGGTTAAAGAGAATAATGAAATCTAAAAACGCCGTCTAGACTACGCATCATCTTTATATATAGAGATGTATATACACACACGCACCCAAACACACGTATATATATGTATATCAATATAAATATATGTAAGTCAATGAAGTTTCGTAAAAGAAGGTGATCATGTACATACTTTCTTGCTGTTGTGATTATAACACCTCATTGTAAACTATGTTCCTTGTTTTCCCTTGTGGAGCATATACAAATAGGTTTTTTGTTGCTGCCCACTCTTGAGCAGCCAACATACAGTTGTCCATGTGAGAAGCAGGGCTCTTCCAAGAGAAGACCAGCTACAGACAGTGTTTGACCCTGATATTTGTTTATGGACATGGCAAAAGTCACACGAAGGGGGAATTGTAGTCTTCTGAATGTAAAAGGAATGTCTGCTCCTGATGGAGTAAGAGGAATTCTTGGAATAAAGACGTCATCCCCTTTTGCACATCCAGAAAGAATGGTAGCCTCGATAACGTGTGACATCATTTTCTAAATAATGCTCATCTGTTATGTTCGGGTTAAAATTTCATCAACATCAAAAATATATGAATTTTCATGGGAGTTATGGCCGTTATGCAAAGAATATAATTTCCAAATTTCATAAAGATCCATTCAGTACTTTTGACGTAGTTTTAGATAAGAAAACAAATGACTAATGTGTGTGTTTGTGTGCATGTGCATGTGTGTGTGATGGGTGTATATATGTATAGATATCTGTATGCATGTATATATGTATATATGTGTACATATTACATGTACATCTATATATATATATATATACATCTACACATATGTATACATATACATGTATGTATAGATCTATATATATATACATATACGTGTACATTTATATGTATACATATACATCTCTCTCTCTCTCTCTCTCTCTCTCTCTCTCTCTTTCTCTCTCTCTTTCTCTCTCTCTCTGGAAGTATCTGTCATTACAGTATCGAAATGGTGTACATATACATGTATATGTATACATATGCATCTCTCTCTTTCTCTCTTTCTCTCTCTGTGAAAGTATCTGTCACTACAGTATCGAAATGTGATTGTTTCAGTTAGTGGAATAGTTTCATTTTTAAAGTGAAAGTATTTGACATGAGTGTTTTTGTTTCACTTTTGACACGTAATACTTAAATAGTGGAGGGGATATTATGTTGCCGTGTGCTCGAACTCTGCAAGAAGTTAATAATTTTTTTTGACTAAAACACAACTGGAACCCTAAGTAAGGCATGTGTAAAATTTGAATGAAATTGGTTGCGTAGTTCTCGAGTTTTAGGGATTCACACAGACAGACAAACACATTCTCATTTTTATATATATAGATATATATATATATGTATACACATATATATATACACACATGTATGTATGTATGTATGTATTCATACATAGAGAGTGGCTGTGTGGTGGAGGAGCTAGGCTTGCTTTCCAGCCATGTGGTCTCAGGTTCAATTCCAAATTTCTACTGTAGCCTCAGGTTGGCCAAAGCCTGGTAAGTGGAATTAGTAGGCAGAAACTGAAAGAAGGCCAATATAGGTTGTGTGTGTGTGTGTGTGTGTGTGTGTGTGTGTGTGTGTTGTGCATTTGTGAGTACCCTCGTCTTAGTATCATGTGATGGTTGTAAACAACCCTCATCATCATGCAAGTGAGGTGGCTTTCCTCCAATCTTCCATGAAAATATGTCCAGCCATGGGGAAATATCCTATTTGGAAACAGGTGAGGGTTAGCAACAGGAAGGCTATCCAGCTGCAAAAAAAATCTGCCTCAATAGAAAAAAGTGGATGTTAACTGACAATGATGATGATGATGCACGCATGCACACACACGCACGCACGCACACAGAACACACACATACAAGGAGGTGCTGAAAAGTTCCTGGCTTTAAGAGTATCGCAAAAGGCCTGGTTGGAGACTCAACCTTCCGAGTTCTTTTACAAGGCTTAGAAAAACTGAAGAACTGCTGCAATAACGTGTGTGTATCTGAGTATATGCATATATACGTACAAGTATGTGCATACCTACATCTACCTGTATATATAGGTGCAGATCTGGGTACAGGACGTTGCAAACAAAACGTAGACAAAAAAAATAATAATAACCAGAGTACAGAAAACACACAGGCCACATAGAGAACATTTTCCTTCATCAGCTGCCACCATTCTAACACAGGCGTTTCGAAGAGTTAGGGCAGGATGCATCAAGAGAAGCATAGTATGGTAAAATTTATTTAACCATTGGAAATTCTTATATCACAACAATTGTTTCGTAACTTAAAACATGCCTGTCAATCATTTCCAGTCTTCTGCAAAAAACATGTTTTTTGTATTAGGGAAAATATGACCTTTCTTGGCAGTAGGTAAGGGTTGGTGACAAAAAGAGGGATCCAGTTGTAGAAAATCAGTCCCAACATATTCAGTAGGACTCATGCAATTCTATAGAATTGCAGGCAAGCATTAAATACGTTTGTGTGTGTGTGTGTTCATAGGAACAGACATGGCTGTGTGTGGTTAGAAAGCTCACTTTGCAACTATTTGGTTTTGGGGTTCAGGTCCACTGCTCAGTGCAATGGGTGACTTCTAATCATGGGCTGACAATGCCTTGTAAGTGGATTTGGTGGATGGAAACTATGTGGAAGCCTGTCCTATGTATATGTGCGTACATATGTGTCTGTGTGGGTGTATGTATATATATACATATATAATTCCTGTACTTCCAAACCTTCTAATATACATATATATATATATATAATATAATATAGGATAAAATCTTTATAAGAATTTATCAAGTAGTCAGCGTGAAAAAACCCATAAGGAAAAAAAAACCCATCGTTTTTTTCCGTAAATATAATTTATATAAGGGCATTACTATATAGTAATGCCTCACGCTTAGAGGGACTAAATAAGTCAAAAACTACAAAAAAATAAGCACATTTTTTTGGTAGTTTTTGACTTATTAAGTCCCTCTAAGCGTGAGGCATTATTATATAGTAATGCCCTTATATAAATTATATATATATATACATATATATATGTACATGCATATATATACATAGATACATTTTTTTTTTTTAAATTTATGTATTTCAGCCAAGTGGCTGCGGTCATGCTGGTGCACCACCGTGATTTTCACGTTCCTCGCATGGCTCTTCTCCCCCACCTGACATGGTCCAATCAAGAGTTTTGATGGCACATCTGGTGTATAAGAGAATTTGACATAGCTGCCCTAAACTGCGTCTCATTACGAGCCATTGGTTCGTCTGGTACCGTGGAGAGGAAAGTGTCAAGTTTTGTCTTGAAGACCTCCGTATCCATGTCTTGCATGTCTCTCAAATGTTTTGGCAGGGCATTGAAGAGCTGAGGTCCTCTGAAACCGAGGCTGCTGCAGTATCTCGTTCTTATGTGAGATGCAGTGGACGGTACCTTTGGCACCATGCAGTGGCGACCCGTGCGGGCGTTCCTGTAGTACTTGATGCCAAAGTTTGGCACCAGTCCTTCCAGTATTTTCCATATGTATATTATCACATATCTCTCCCGCCTGCGCTCCAGGGAGTAGAGACCTAGTGCCTTCAGTCGCTCCCTGTAGTTCATCTGTTGGACTGTGGCGATCTTTTTTGTATAGTGCCGCTGAATTGCCTCGAGTTCTGCTGTCCGCTTAACACTGTGTGGTGACCACAACTGAGAGCAATAGTCTAGGCGGCTCAGAACAAATGTCTTCCACAGAGTCAACATGACTTTTTGATCCCTTGTACGGAATGTCCTCAGTATCCACCCTGCCAGTTGTCTGCACTTTGCTGTCAACTTGACAATGTGCATGTGAAATGATGCATCACTACACATGTTGATGCCCAGATCTCTTACTGTTTGTGGTTCTGGGATTGCAGTACCTCCAGGCCCTGTGTATGCCAGTTGGGAGGTGCTTGTGGTCTTGTAGCGCAGTACTTGAAATTTTTTTGCATTGAACTGCATATTATTTTGCATATATATATATTAATACATACATACACACACACACACACACACACACACACACACACACACACACACACACACACATATATATATATATATACATATACATACATACTTACATATACATACACACGCATACATATACATACGTATATTTATGTGTGCATACTTGTATCTCTTGGTTATCCCCCACTGCTTGACGACCAGTGTTGATTTGTTTACATCTCCGTAACCTAGCGGCTCAGCCAAAGAATCGATGGAATACGTAGCAGACTTAAGTAAAGCAATTAAAAGAACTTTTCAATGCGCTGTTCCAACACAGCCCCAGCCCAATGACCTGAAAGCAGGTAAAATAAGGTAAAAGACGCGCCTATATAACAATAATGTGTGTGTGTGTGTGTGTGTGTGTGTGTGTGTGTACGTTACAGAAACCGGGAAGCCGGACCTAAAGAAGATCTACTGTGCCCGTCAACTTAGCCCAGCCCATGAGTATGGTAAAGACACTCGAGTAAGATGACACGTCATAGGATCGAACTCCAGAACCTAACCACTGTGAAACTTATGATCCAGTCTGCCACACATACACATACACACACAATCGCACACGCACACACAAATGCACGCGCTCATATACATCTATATATGCGACGTATGGAGTAATTAACGTGTGTGTGAAGCAAAGACTGGGTTTGCTGGATTCTGTAGCGCATGTTACCCATCCTGGCCGGGACGTCGCAGGCTTTTTGCTCAGCAATACAACGCATCGCCCGGTCCAGGAATCGAAACCACGATCATAAGTAAAACACTAACCACTAAGCCACGCGCCTTCACACACACACGTGTGTGTGTGTTTATTATGTGATGTATGTATGTAGTTATGTGGATTACTGCGATCACCTGATCGAAACCTGTCTATATATAACTCTCTGTCTGTATGTGCGTGCGCGCGCAGACGCGTATTTGTGATTGAGAAAGAGCGAAAGACATACCAAACCGTCCCACGTCGAAAAGTGGGGCGTCTCTAGGTGAACCGTGTCTATAACCCGGTTTCGTGTCCTGTGCCGAGTCATTTCACTTTCGCTACTCAATTTCTTTCAGAAAGCACTACTAGCCACCCCTTCACACTATCTTGTTGCATTCTGTTTTTCGGGTACCTTTGCTCAACATTTGACTTCATATAACAACACTAGTGCGTAGTAGAAATATTATATTCTTCATTTGAATTTATTTATATATGAAGCGGTTTTACAATATGCCTTTGAATTGACCATTTATAGTAAACATCACCCATTTATACATTTTCGTATCACTAAATAGTATATATATATATATATAGTACAGTTTTCTATATATGGCATGCAGATCAATGTTATGCGAAGACAGAAATCCATCCGTCCATCTGGTGGAAGGTGACACTACTACGTTAAGGTGAAGTACAAGTATTATTAGTGGGATATCTTTCTTTCTAACTGGATGGCGTATATAGTTTAAACGAAAACAGCACATTAATAGAAATAAATATAAAACTATCATGATAACCAACATTTCTTTTTTTTTTTCACCTCACAGCAAATGACAAGCGTCAAAGTGTTCAACCAGACTACGATCAACTATTTATAAGACACAAACAACAAACAAATTAAATAACAAAAGACGGGATGATCATTATTTAAGAATACAGGTGTGTTGATGGTGATTGCTGTTGCAGGTGTGTGTGTGTACGTGCGTGTATTATTCAACTAATATATATATATATATATATATATATGAGAGAACTGGAGGTGTAAAGAGATCTCTATATGGGACGGTAGGAGAATAAATAAGGCATATTAGTTACTGCTACCCACGTACAGTGGTCGCGGTGTCAGGAGTTGCAACAACGTTGTAGAAAGTTTTACTTACCTTTCCAAATAAAATCATATTGCTCTTCCGTTGCCATGGCTGCAGAGGGATCCGGCGGTTGATCCCCGCCAGTGATAGTGTATTGATCCAACGTGGCTGTAATCGTTCACACACACACAGGTAGAAGTGGAGGGAGAAAAAGAAAGAGCGAGATTTTCTTATAAAAGAACGGATGGACGAATAGCGTTTAGCCTACGTACCCAACACTGTGTACGACATTTTAAAAAAATTCTTTTCTTTATCTTATAATAGTTAACTGCGTGAATGTATTTAGATCCATGCCATAGTATGTATGTATATATATATATTATTTTTTTCAGCAGATTTGAAGAGGTATAAGGCTGGTTAGCATTCGAAGTACTTGCTTGGCTACTAACATGGCTACACCGTGACGCAACAGGCTTGACATAGGTTGAATCATTCACTTTCTACCCGATGTCCTGACCTAGAAACGAAAACCTCTAGCTATAGGACAATACGGCGTGCGTTCTACCACATAGCCATTCCCCTAAAACTTTCCTCGCCTAATTGTTTATTATATATAAATGTATATTTACAAACATATATACATGTTATATATTCACCAACTTTTGTTCACTATATGTACACGTTGTTATTGTTTCAGCGAAACGCTTTCGAAATAATTACGACACATTACACTTTCTTCCTTAAATTTTTTCTCTTACCGGTCTCTCTATCTTTTTCTTTCACTCCCTCTCTGTCTCTCTTTTTCAGCCTTTCTTTCTCTCAATCTTTCTTTTTCTTGTCTTCCTACTCGCTCACTAATACTCGTTCTCTCTCTCTGTCTCCCATCCACCTTCTATCTCTCTCTCTGCAATTCTTTCTATAAAACTATCGCGCACTTCGGATCTATGTAGTGCGCATACCTTTCTATCTGTCTAATGCGCATACGCAGAAATACTGGTGTGTATGCGCACGCACACACACACACACACACACACACACACACACACACACACACACACACACATGACATACTCACACAAATGCAACACCCTTCTACTTTGTTTCCTCATAACTTTCAGATGGTGTAGATTCCAATTATATCGGAACTTGTGGAAAAAAGAAATTCCGCGAGTAAAGACAGGAATTTCGGAAAGGCCTTGTGCCTCTATTAGAAAGGATTACTAGGGTCGATATAATCGACTAGTCCCCTCCTCCAAAATTCCAGGCCTTGTGCCTTTAGTAGAAAAGATTATTATTATTATTATTATTATTATTATTATTATTATTATTATTGTTCAGTAGTTTTATTTTTATAACGTGCTTTCACTTCACTACCGAGCGCAGCTCTGTGCGCCTTGGGTATGTGCTGTGGTGCTCTTATGTTTACTGTATTGAAAGTGTTTTGCGTAGAATGTGTGCAGTACCCAGTAGTGCAATTTTCTGTATGTTATATATATTTGTAAGTCCTGGTGTTTTTGTTATGTATTTGTCTGAATATTTTTTTATTATACCTAAGGCACCTACTATGATAGGAATTGTTTCTGTTTTTAGATTCCACATTCGAGTTATCTCTATTTCCAGGTCTTTGTATTTTGAAAGTTTTTCCATTTCTTTTAGAGAAACGTTGTCATCTGCTGGTATTGATACATCAATTAGAAAGCATTTTTTTTCTTCATGATCTTTGACAACTATATCTGGTCTATTTGCCTTAATTTCTCTATCTGTGTGTATTGGCATATCCCAGAGTATGGTTGCTTTCTCGTTTTCTGTGACCTTTTCTGGCGTGTGTTTATACCATCTTTTTTCTGTTGTTATTCCATAGTGTTGGCATAGCTTCCAGTGTATATAGGTCCCAGCTTTGTCGTGTCTGTGAATATATTCCTTCTTAGCCAGGACTGAGCAGCCAGAGATAATATGATTTATTGTTTCTTGTCCATCTCCACATATTCTACAGTTACTTGTTATATTTCTTTTCATTATGTGTTTTTGGTAATTTCTGGTGGGGAGGCTTTGGTCTTGTGCAACAATTAAAAATCCTTCAGTCTCTGCTTTGAGTCCTGAACTTCTCAGCCATTGCTGGGATTTTTCTCTGTCTATTTCTTTCGCATTTAGTTTAGCCCAGTATTTACCATGTAGGGGCTTTTCTTGCCATCGTTTTATCATGGTCCGTTGCTGTTCTAGTTTTAGTTTGGATTTCATTTGTTTTATAGCTTTTGTTGTTTCTTCTTCTTCTTCTTCTTCTTCTTCTTCTTCTTCTTCTTCTTCTTCTTCTTCTTCTTCTTCTTCTTCTTCTTCTTCTTCTTCTTCTTCGTATTTGTTAGGTAGATTGATTTCTTGTTTGTATTTGTCAGCTTCCTTAAATACTGAAAACAGTTTTTTGTTTTGCTCGTGTGTTGTTGTTGTTGTTGTTGTTGTTGTTGTTGTTGTTGTTGTTGTTGTTGTTGTTGTTGTTGTTGTTGTTAAGGCGGCGAGCTGGCAGAGCCGTTAGCGCGTTGGATGACATGCGCAGCGGTATTTTGCCCGTCGCTACGTTCTGAGTTCAAATTCCGCCGAGGTCGACTATTCTTTTCATCCTTTGGGGTCGACAAAAATTCTGGGGTCGATGTAATCCACTGGTCCCCTCCCACCAAATTTCAGGCCTTGTGCCTTTAGTAGAAAAGATTATTATTATTATTATTAAGGCAGCGAGCTGGCAAAATCGTTAGCACGCCGGACAAACTACTTAGCGACATTTCATCCGTCTTTATGATCTGGGTTCAAATTCCGCCGGGGTCGAATTTGCCTTTCATCCTTTCGGGGTCGATGAAATGAGTACCAGTTACGCACTGGGGTCGTTATAATCGACTAATCCCTCCTCTAAAATTTCAGGCATCGTGCTTTAGTAGATCATAAAAACAAACATTGATAGACACACACACACACACACACACACACACACACAGAGGCTTACATACATATACGAGTGCGCGCATACACTCTCATACGCATATATTTTGTGTATGTGTGTGTGTGTGTGTGTGTGAGTGTATGTACGTGTGTGTTTGCATGTGTCATTTTTGGGCTTATTTCTAAATTTCTGGCCAATGGAGAGAAAAAGCCGGTTTCAAATCATTGGAATTTCTACACCAACAATTATGCATGATTGTATGCATGTGAACTAGTATTTGCTCTCAGTGCATGTGCAGTTTTGTACGCTTTGTTACTCTTTTACTTGTTTCAGTCATTTGACTGCGGCCATGCTGGAGCACCGCCTTTAGTCGAGCTAATCGATCCCAGGACTTATTCTTTGGATGCCTAGTACTTATTCTATCGGTCTCTTTTGCCGAACCGCTAAGTTACGGGGACGTAAACACACCACCATCGGTTGTCAAGCGATGTTGGGGGGACAAACACAGACACACAAACATATACACACACATACACATATATATATATATATATATATACGACAGGCTTCTTTCAGTTTCCGTCTACCAAATCCACTCACAAGGCTTTGGTCGGCCCGAGGCTATAGTAGAAGACACTTACCCAAGGTGCCACGCAGTGGGAATGAACCCGGAACCATGTGGTTGGTAAGCAAGCTACTTAAGCAAGCTACTTACCACACAGCCACTCCTGCGCCTGTTGTATGTATGCAGTGGCGGACTGGGTCTAAAAATGGTTGTTGCCAGGAAACTAAGGGGTCCACCCGCAACTACAGTGCTATTATTTATTTATTTATTTATTTTGTTAAAAGTATTCTTTTCAACTATTTAGAGACACTGTAAGGACGAAAGGGAAAGTCGACCTCGGCGGAATTTGAACTCAGAACGTAACGGCAGACGAAATACCGCTAAGCCTTTCGCCCGGCGTGCTACCGTTTCTGCCAGCTCGCCGACTTCGCAACTTCTAATATTGACCATTTAATGTAATACTTTGTTTTGTTATATCGTATTGTTATGCTTTGTTTTGTGCTATATATATATATATATATCAAAGAAATCAAGCCACAAGGCTTTGGTCGGCCTAAGACTAGAGTAGAGACACCTGCCCAAGGTGCTACGCAGTGGGACTGAACCCGGATCCATGTAGTTGAGAAGCAATCTTCTTACAACACAACCACGCTGCGCCCATATGTGTGTGTGTGTGTGTGTGTGTGTGTGTGTGTGTGTTTGTATATATATATATATATATATATATATATATAATTACTAGCAACGGAAGCTGTATTAGTAATAAAAGTAACTTTTATAGCCAAGTTAACGTAGATATGTTGTTAGAACGCCGAATACTGCGGCATCCGCATTGAGAAGTGCTTCTATTTATATTATATTATATCATACCATATTATACTATATATATATATAATTATGATAATAATATTAGGGAAAAAATTTCCAGATTTGCAGGGAAAAATTCAATTTAATTTAGTAAAATTAAATTAAATTTCACAATGTATAATAGAATATATAATTTAGAGAAAAAAACCACAATTATTTAATTCATTCATGAAAATCCACAATCACATATAGAAAAATTTAATTAGTAAATACACTAAAAAGACCTATAATAAAAATCCCAAAAGTACAAAGTAATAAATATTAAAATAGTAAAATAGTAAAATATTTTAATATTTATTACTTTGTACTTTTTTGATTTTTATTATAGGTCTTTTTAGTGTATTTACTTATCAAATTTTTCTATATGTGATTGTGGATTTTCATGAATAAATTAAATAATTGTGTTTTTTTTCTCTAAATTATATATATATATATATATATATATATATATATATATATATATATATATATATATATATATATATATATATATATATAATGGACTCTCCAGTCGAAGCCGACGTATGAGTGTCCAGCTTTGGCCGAACTACCTGCACAATTGTTTTATTTATAGCAATCAAAGTTATGTGTCGTACATGAAATTCACCTTGCCTGGACAGGTGCACAGGTGTACCACAGATCAGGCGTCGAAGAGCAACATGAGATGAAGTATTTTGCTCAAGAATACAACACACCACCTGGTCTACGAATTGAAGCTATGATCTCGCGAACTGCACCTTAACCACATGATCATGCGCCCTTACTAATATATTATATTATATTACATTACATTATATTGTATTGTATTATATTATACATTATATATATATGTATATATGTATACTTTTAAAAAGCCAAGCCCGGGTATTAAGAAAAGCAGATGTCAACCTTGGGTAAAATTTGAATGTAGTGTGCATAGAAAAAAAAGCAATTAGCGCTTCTGTTTCTTTCAGGAAACGGGCGGGTAGACCACGATAAGAAATGCCGAAGCTATACATGGTTGGAACAATTACTGGAGTTAAATAAACTTTTTATCAATACATGCTATAGAAAGAAAATATAGAAACAAAAAACTATTTCTTTAACAGTTAAAGGAATATATCAGCAACTACTTCAGTACTAGTTCTGAGACGTAATTGAGAGGGAGTTGGAGGGAGGGAGAGAGAGAGAGAGAGAGAGAGAGAGAGAAAGAGAGAGAGAGAGAGAGAGAGAGAGAGAGAGAGAGAGAGAGAGAGAGAGAAAGGGTAGAGGAGTGAGGGCGAGAGAGAAAGAGGGAGAGAGAGCAAGAATGAAAGATGTCTTAACGAGTACAACTGATAACAACTTTACTTAAATGCACACACAGATAAGACGGCAAGCCGGATTAGGTATATGCATATTTCCTCACAGATTGATTACGGACACAAATACATGCACACACACATACATACATACATACATACATACATACATACATACATATATACCCTGTTGTTGATGTTGAAATTCCAATGAAGGAGCCTTGGATTTCGGTTAGAAACCGGTTCTTTCTCTATTGGCAAGAAATCTTGAAATAAACTGGATAATGACATACATACATACATTCATACACAATTGACCAGACATAGTGATTTGGGACAGAGAAGACAATCTGTGTTCAGTGGTGGAAATCAGTTGTCAAACGGCAACATAAAGTTAAAGATCAACGAAAAAGATAACACCTACGCTGAACTTTGAAAATTTTAGAGCTACTCCACCCGGATTACAAGCTGAGATTTATAATAGTAATTATTGGGGTACTTGGATATGAAGCAAACTGCCGGAAAGGAGGAAGCTACTTCGAAGATTACAGATATAAGCCATCAAAGTAATTGTCAAAATATGTAAAACATTCCAAGATTTTAGCATGTATAAGTACATATGCACATTTAGAGACATGCAACAATATGTATGAGTCTACATACATAAAACAATTGCATGCAGATCTGCAAATGCACTAACTCTAAATACTTCGACATATTCTAAATGCATACACAATTATGCTGTTGATGCTGAAACTCCAGTGAAGGAGCTTCGGATGCAGGTTCGAAACCAGCTCGTTCTCAATAGGCAAGAAATCTAGAAATAAACCTTGGTAACAAGCGCGCGTTGCGTGAGCATACACAAATGTATAATAAAGACAATGAATAATATAAGAAGTTGTATTAGTTTGACGCTGAAGGGTTTAAAGAAAGGAACGTTTGACGTTTTGGATATATTTATTCTTCATCAGAATGATAAGAAAGAGAGAGAGAGAGAGAGAGAGAGGGAGAGAGAGAGAGAGAGAGAGAGAGAGAGAGAGAGAGAGAGAGAGAGAGAGAAAACAAAGACGTGTCAATTCTGACGTTTTTACGAGAACGCCATTTCTACTCATATCCTCTTTTACTCTTTTACTTGTTTCAGTCATTTGACTGCGACCATGCTGGAGCACCGCCTTTTAGTCGAGCAGATCGACCCCAGGACTTATTCTTTGTAAGCCTAGTACTTATTCTATCGGTCTCTTTTTGCCGAACCGCTAGTTGACGGGGACGTAAACACACCAGCATCGGTTGTCAAACGATGTTGGGAGGACATAGACAGGCACACAAACACACAAACACACACACACACACACACATATATACATATATACATATATACATATATACGACGGGCTTCTTTCAGTTTCCGTCTACCAAATCCACTCACAAGGCTTTGGTCGGCCCGAGGCTATAGTAGAAGACAGTTGCTCAAGATGCCACGCAGTGAGACTGAACCCAGAACCATGTGGTTGGTAAGCAAGCTACTTACCACACAGCCACTCCTGCGCCTCCTATGCAAATTTGTGTTACGTGAGGACATGTGTATATTTGTGCAGATGTGTGTATGTGCATGTGCGTGCGTGTGTGGCGGGGAAAGAGAATGTGTGTGCATTACATCTCTTAAAGAGGGAGGTAGAGAACGATAAAGAGACTCGATGACGGAAAAAGAAATTTAGAGTATGACACAATGTGGAAGAATAAAGAAAAAGAACGACACACAAACATATGGGTATATGTGTGTATATATATATATATATATATATATATATATATATATATATATATATATATATATATATATATATATGTATATATGCATATATATGTGTATACAAGAAACCGATATACCCGCACACACATGCACGAACAGACGCATTTAAAAGCGAATTCACTTGTATACATACAAGCACACAAAATG
The DNA here is from genome assembly GCF_046866305.1 of Octopus bimaculoides. Lineage (NCBI taxonomy): Eukaryota > Metazoa > Mollusca > Cephalopoda > Octopoda > Octopodidae > Octopus > Octopus bimaculoides. The sequence continues at coordinate 12,029,539 of NC_142945.1, read as the reverse complement.
CATGTATATATAATAAAAATGAACCATTGAAGTTAATTAACCAGAATTAATTATAAAGAAACGAATACAAAAAATTGCAGACACAGACGCCTTTACTCTCAACACGCATTTGCAAGCGCCTGTTAAGAGGTGCATGGCATCGTTTGAAAACGCGATGTTGTCTCGGTGTCATGTTGCCAGACCGAAGCTACACTCATGTGTATGCTTTAATGTTTCTCTCTGTCTACCCCTTCACTCACTCACTCACTCACTCACTCACACACACACACACTGTCTCTGTCTTTCTGTCTCTCTCTTTCTCACTTTTTCTGTTGGTCTCCAGTGCCGCGCACTCTTTGAGAGGAAGGTAGAAGAGAATATAAGGTAAGGGAGATGTGTGACAGACAAAGAGATTGCCCGTGCGGTAACTGAAGTGGGGGAAAATTATCAAGAAAGCATAGACAGAAAATATATGTATAAGGAAAATAATAAATAGACAGGTAACGTGAATTCTAAGATACAATTTCATATAATTTTGTGTTTTTAGGACAAACTAAAAATCTTTTTGCAACTATATTTTTGCTGACTTCCAAGAAAAGTGTAAATTTGTGGATTGGGTCTGCGAGTGTATAAGTCTTTGTCCAACTAACAATGACATTACTGAAGTATGACAGATAGTTTTCCATGTCAAATCAAAGAATATTTTTTAAGTGGTGATACAGTTAGCAATAGTAATGAAGCACATCTTTATCCAAATGAATGTTTTTGTTGTGATAAAAAAAAAAAAGAAGTTCCCCACAAATGGTTTCAATACAGTTTTAACAGAAAGATTTGGAAGAACAAGATGAACGTTCCCCAGTAATTTTTTTTCATGTAAATAAATGTTTAAGTTAATTAAAAAAATTTGCCAGCTAAATCTTATAAAATGACAATGTTCTAAAAGATGTTTATATGTTATATATGAAAATAAAAATATTAAAGATAAAAGAAAAAAAAATTGCATAAGTGTGATTCTCATAGTAGTTGCGTCCATTGCTCTTCGAATAACTGGTACAGCTAATGACCATTGCAATGGAACAACATGTATTCAGCATATAAAGAATCTCAATGGCACAATTATTTGTACAGTTCTTTTGATTGCTCCGGACGCCCACGAAAAGAAAATGTTTATTTACCCAGAGAATACACATGCCACTCAAGTGATTGTGCTCTCTTATGCATAATGCAAAAGCGTTAGTTTCCTGTCAACATTTTCTTTGTTCTTACAATTCACGAAACTCAAGGCCAGACGCTTGTTTGAAGGTCGACATCTACCAAATGAACAATGAATGCTTTTCACAGGGTCAGCTTCATGTAGCTTTGTTCAAAACAGAAAATTCAAGCATTGTGACAAAAATTAAAAATAAAATTAACCTTTTGCAAATAATATTTTTATATACAAAGCATCTGTGAAACTATATCGTTTATTATAATATTATGCAATAGATAAATTTTCTGATACAGCTTATCTTCCTTACATAATACAATACTGATATTAAAGAAAAACGACGATCACACTAAAAAATGTGTCGAGGATCCTTTCTGAAAAGGCGACCGTTTAATTTCTCAGTTTTTATTTAGATCAACAAGAACCCGATGTTTTGTCGGCCATTTTGTCTAAATAAATCGAAACGTAAAAGAATTTTCGTCATACTTCTTAGCTCTCCTCTCGACAAGACGAGGCCATCTGTCACTTTTGTGCCCAGCTGTATATCCTTCAAAGTAGAACACAATAGAGTCGGCTATTTATCGACTACAATTTTCAGATGTTGTAAATAGGTAAGATATTTATGTGAATGGGCAAATGATTTCCTCTGCTCTCTATATTTCACTAGATTATAAAGCATATATTAACGACCAGAAACCAACTGCAGTTGGGGTTTTCTTTTTTTTTCTTTTTCGAGTTTACCTTGTCTTCTCTTAGAAGAAGTTCCAACGAGAATTAAGGGTCTTCCACGCTTAGTGGTTTTCATACTTATTAAACTATAATTGGGGTCTTAATAGGTGTTATTATTGCGGGTCAAAGTAAACCTGGAACAATTGTTGCTAAGAGGTGGTTTCACACTCCTCAAAACCCTAGAACTTCTGTATCAAGGCCCTACTTCTGGATGCAGTTTAAGTTTACGGATCTTTCTGAATTGACGGGCACCATAAGTCAAGTCCAAGTGGGGTAACCACCCAAAAGATGTCATCCAGGAGTAGCGCCACTTGACTTAATGTTTTCTTTATGAGAATCTCTGAGAATTCAACGAGACTTTGTGTTTTTATCCAAAATGGGGGCAAACACCATTCCTCCATGTGATCAGCTTGGAAAATTGTTAAGATATTAGGACATTTTTCATACATGGAACCAATCCAATGGTAGCCTTAATACGCAGATAAGGAAATTCTATCTACCAATGCGGTGTTGAACACTCATTTTCGTCGTTCGACATTTACGGATATATATATATATATATGTATATATATATATATATATATATATATATATATATATATATATATATATATATATATATATATATATATATATATATATCGGTGAGTAGTTCATATGTACCTACAAACATACGTCTCTCTCATTCGCCATGATAGATCGCTGACCACTGCATTTATATTTTTTTCTCCTTGTTTTTCTCCTTATTTTTTTCTGTGTTCGTTTCAGTTGAAGAGCGTAGCTCGAAACGTCAAAGACTTTCTCTATTCCCGAGCGTTAAACAAATACATCCATTTGTTGTTTACACCACCTGTCTTCGTCTGTTGTTTTTTTTTCGTAAATTCTCCCATATATATATATATATATATATATATATATATATATATATATATATATATATATATATATATATATATGTATGTATGTATGTATGTATGTATGTATGTATGTATGTATGTATGTATGTATGTATACATGCATATATACATACATGAGTGCGTGTGTGTGTGTATATATATATATATATGCATACACGTACACACACATGTATGTATGTATGTATGTATGTATGTATGTATGTATGTATGTATGTATGTATGCATGTATGTTTCCGACAAACACATTTAAGTAAGCTACTTTTCTAAAAGATGTAACATGAAGCCTATTATGTTTCTCTATAAATTTTGCTGTCTTATTATCAAACTTGAATCTTCGCAAGCTCTGCAAGAGCCCGTGTTACTTTATAACTTTGCGTTATTGTTCCACTCAGACTAGACGAGATCTGTATCTCTGCTAGTATGTCGGGATTAAAACTGATATAGATTGATTTATTGTCATTATTCTCACCATTTTTATCTTCCACAGATGTCTCAATATGTTACTTTAAACAGAATATTGTGGAGTACATTGCTGCGACTTGGGTCATCTAAATGTTTAATTAATGCATACATAAGTACGTACGTACGCCCCTACGTGCATACATACGTACATTCGTACGTACATGTATACATACATTCATACATGCATACATACATGCATTCATTCATGCATGCATGCATACATATATATATACATATATATATACATACATACATGCATTCATACATACATGCATATATGCATACATACATACATGCATGCATTCATACATACATATATATATACATAGATGCATTCATATAGACATACATACATGCATGCATCACATACATACATTACATACATACATGCATACATACAAGCACACATATATACATACATGCATACATACATACATGCATGCATACATACATACATATATACATACATACACACATACAAGGGCTATTCCAACTCATCACTTGACAGACCAGTCGAGTGCGAACAAATTATGCCTATTCGCTGGAGCCTACCATCAGCTTTAAAAAAAGAAATCTTCCCGCTATTCTTCAGTGAGCAGGGATGCACGGTCGAGTTCGGATCTCGACAGAGAAGAGTTTTATTTCGCAGTTAGCCTCATGTAAACTTTGACGCGTTACGTCTGTTCCTGTCTTCCAGCAGAAGCCATGTCACGTATTTGTTTTCCTTTTCTACACTGCATACATCATCAAGCACCAACTGCGTAAGAAACCCAAACGTATATTTTCTGACAGTATCGTTCAAGACGTATTTCAATAATTTTGCCGTGTTAATGCTCTTTAACGGGTTGAATAAACCGTCGCATTTAATCCAACTTGGTTTTCTCGTTCTTCATTTATCTACATGCACAAAGAATACGGGAACTCAAACCAGCTTAATTCTCTCAGGTTCATTCTGGCACGCAACGATTGTACCTGACAGGTAATACTGTAAAGGTTAAATAGATTTCAGATGGGTAGGGGAGGATTCCGTTATTTTTGAGAAAGTTGTGGGAAAACAGCTCTTCTAAGAGAAACATACTCTGACGAAAAAAAAACTTTCAGTCAATATAGTAACAGTCATTTTGCAAGGCTTGTCACTGCAACTCACTATGGTGACCGAGAAAAATGTCAAAAGTGTTGTACGGGCATTTATCACTTAAATCCAGTGACCTACAGATGTCTCACCCGTGAGATGGCTATCATCTCACAAGATGAGGCAATCATTATGTATGTATGTTATTATTCAGTTTCATTTCAAGATTTCATGTCAGTAGAGAAAGAGCCGGTTTCTAATCTAGATCCAAAGCGCCTTCATAGGAATTCCAACATCAATAGGGTATGTACGTACGTACGTGCGTACGTATGCATGTATGTACGTACGTACGTACGTACGTATGTATGTATGTATGTATGTATGTATGTTTGTATGTAGGTGTGTAGATTTGTATGTTTTGTTTTATGTATGTATTCTCATGCATATGGTTGCATGTCTAGACATGCTCGTATACACTTAAATGATAAACTTCAGAATCACTCCGTTTCTAACCCCATTGCACTTAAACTATTTCATGTAAATAATTATGTGTGTGGTTAATTTTGATTTATCATTTATTTTTTTTCAGTCGCAAGACTTCGGCCATACTGGAGCACTGCCCTGAAGAATTTTTGCCGAACGAATCGACCCGTGTTTATTTCTGTTTTAATGTCTTGTAGTTATTGTATTGGTCTCATTTACCAAACCGCTAAGTTCCATAACCGCACCAACACCGGTTGTCAAGCAGTAGTGGGGAACAAACACAGAGACATAGACAAACGGACAGACAGACAAACACAGACAGACACACACGCACATATCTCTCTTCCTCCCTGTCTCTCACCTTTGTTCCACTTCCTCCCTCTACCACTCCTCTCTGCTCACATGTGACTTGTGGTCACTTCTCTCTTTCTCACTCCAGCCACCATGAAGGCGAGACGAACCTACTTTTTCTCCGTCCAGCTTCGTCATATCACTAGCGTTCAATATCCCATCGCGTTTGGCCCCACGGCTTTTTAATGTTGGTTTCACTGTCCATTTTTTCCTGTCTTGGTTTGTGTTTGCTACCTTGGAATCCTCTGTTTAGTGGGTTGATCCACTACTCAGGAAGAAACTATTCTAAGAGTGCGTCCTGCCTTATCTTCGAAACGCCTAGTTTAGAATAGAGGCAGCTGATGAAGGAATAATTCCACAAATGGCTTGTTTGTTTTCCTATGTGTTCGTTCCGTTGTCTGTAGTTCAATTTTCTAACGTCCTGTACCCGAATATGCATCTATATACACATGTAGATGTAGGTATGTACATATATGTGTGTACACATACATATGCTTATATATCCTTTGTATATTTATATATATATATATATATATATATATATATATATATATAGTTTTAGGGAAAATAACCAATTTTCAAGAACTCATCGATGAAAATCCACTATCACATATAGAAAAATTAATAATTAAAAGCACAATAAATGAGTATAATATCTTATGATATTTACTTTACTTTATATTATACTCATTTATTGTGCTTTTAATTATTAATTTTTCTATATGTGATAGTGGATTTTCATCGATGAGTTCTTGAAAATTGGTTATTTTCCCTAAAACTATATATTTTATATATACTTTATCTATAAGACTCAATTTAATTTTAATTTTTTATAAATTGATTTTAATTGAGTTTTTTACCTGTAATTTTGGATTTTGTCCCTAATATTATTATTATTATTATTATATATATATATATATATGTGTGTGTGTGTGTGTGTGTGTGTGTGTGTGTGTGTGTGTGTGTGTGTGTGTGTGTGTGTGTGTGTGTGTATGTATATACGACGGGCTTCTTTCAGTTTCGGTTTACCGAATCCACTTACAAGGCTTTGTTTAGCTCCCTGGGGCTATAATGGAAGTCACTTGCTCGAGGTACAACACAGCCATGCTGTGGGACTGATCCCAGATATATCATTCAATGAATTTAAGTAGATTATCGTAATTTACGAAGAAAATGTTGTCTGTAACTTCGAAGTCCCGCCGTTCATTGGCCTCGTGGAACTCTGTGAACGATTGGTGAAATTTCTAAGACAGTGTCAACTTTCTCCTTGTAGTACACACACAGACGCACAGACACGCGCTCACACACGCACATGCACACACACGCACATGCACGCACACACACACACACACACACATAGACACACACACACACACACACACACACACACACACAAAATTTATGAGAATGTGCGTACGGCCGTTTTGTGTGTGTGTGTGTGTGTGTGTGTGTGTGTGTGTGTGTTTGTGTGTGTGTGTATGTGCGTATGTGTGTGTGAGTGTGCGCCGCGCGTGTGTATAACTATGTAGAAACAAATAATCCAGGGCGCGTTCAACATTATAGCCAGTGCTCCGTGACTCAGCTTATGTATCAGCAGGTAAAGTTTGTCTTGCTATCCTAGTTTCTCTATCAACCTATCTATATCCCTTCCTCCTTCCCTCCTCTCTCACCTGTTCACCCTTCTCACTACCTCTACCACGTGATCAGAGTGTTTCGTATAAAGTTTATACAAAGTTTATTGTGTGTGAGTGTGTGAGTATGTGTGTGTATGTACGTGTAAGTAAAAAGTTTTATATATATATATATATATATAAACATTTTTTGTACAGTTTTGAACCACACATACACACACACATGTATATATATACGTATGTATACGAATATGTATATATATATATATATATATTTCGTGGAATGAGAATGTTATACATTGAAAGTGTCGCCCTTCTCCACGTCGGCAAGTTTGCATAGTTAACGTGTGTAAATTTGCAGATAGGTAGCTGGATAGTTTGTTAGCTTGCAAGCTAGCTAACTAGGTAAATAGAATGAATGGTGTGTGTGTGTGTGTGTCTGTGTGTGTGTGTGTGTGTGTGTGTGTGTGTGTGTGTGTGTCTGTGTCTGTGTGTTTGTCTCTGTGTGTGTGTGTGTACCTGTGCCTGTGTGTAGATAGATGGATAGATAGATAGATAGATAGATAGATAGATAGATAGATAGATAGATAGGTAGATAGATAGGTAGATAGGTAGATAAATAGATATGTAGGTAGATAGATAGATATATAGAGAGATAGAGAGAGAGAGAGAGATAGGTAGATAGATACATAGTTAGATAGAAAGAGAGAGAGAGAGGGGGGAGCCATCTGTCAGTTTATGGACTGTTTTGTTTTCACTTCTGACGGAAAATATTTGAACTGCATCAAACTATTTTGTTTACATTTTCCATGACCTCAACCGAAAGCTATGGAACAATAGTAAATCGCCCGATGCTTTCATTTGCTGTTTATCACAGATGGAGTTTGTTGATTAGCATGCAGTTTACTGTCGCAGAAAAAAAAAGTCAAAGTAAATCGTTCTAAAAAAAATGAAAGTAAATTGAGATCAAAACCAGAAGTGATGACTGCAATATCCCATAATTTCATGTAAACAATATATGTGATAGTCTAACCCACATATACATTAGATGAATTATTATTATGTAGAGTTAAAATGGTGCGCTGGCAGAATCGTTATCACAACGAGCAAAATGGAGGCGAGTGTATTAGGTGGAGCCGCGTAGCTTAGTGGTTAATGATGTTGGAATCCTGATCGTATGGTTGTGATTTTGATTCCCGGTCTGAGCGACGCATTGTGGTCTTGAGTAAAACACTCCATTTCACGTTGCTCCAATCCACTCAGCTGGCAAAAAAAAAAAAAACGAGTGTTCCTGCGACGGACCAGCGTCCCAACTAAGGGGGGAAAATATATGCTTCATGGAAAACGGGAACCGGGGATCTTAAAGGAGGAACGACGGTGTTTGTGGCGATGTGCATTCGTAAGGTGAAATTCACAGTTATTGTGGGGCCAGGGATTTGAAGCGACACTAGAGGTTCCAGTTGCCAGCTGTTCAAACTCTGGAGGAGAGAGTACAATATTTATTTTCGTATTGATTGGGGTCTGTGCTGTTAGCATGGATCCACAAAGGAATGTTCTTGAGGTTTCTGTTTATGAATGAGTAATGGTTGTCTTGGAACATCTGGGTTTGTATAATGCTTGGGTGCAGAAGATTAAGGTGGAATGAGGAGTGGTATCATGTATGTTAGGAGTGGGTATGGCTGGAGGTGACAGCAGAGGCGGAAGTGTGGAGGAAAGAAAACCGATTCTTGTGGTACACCAAACTTGGGAATTGTTGGAACTATCTATATGTAAATCGATGATCTATAGGAATAATAGCTTCAACTATATAAAATGTATGATGTGTTTTCATAGCTTACTAAATTTCTCTCAGAGGCCCTGCGGCTAAGCAAGGTGAGCAATTAGGTAAAACGATATGGAAGACGCTGTTGGACAAGGAGACATTTGCTTGGGACTATTTCATTTCACAAAACTCTCCAGAATTTTTGAGAAGACCCGCATGAGATAACTTGTCGTTTCTCTCCTCCTTAAACTATAGCGAAAGAACCTAATGGACTAACTCGGCACGATTTTAATTAGTTAATAATACTAAATATCTATCAATACTTCACCTAAATGTTGGAAATAGGTGCCAAGCAGTAGCGCAACTGGAGGTGGAGCCCTTCTCGAGCCGCGCTTAGATGGGTGCGGCACTTTTAGGTCTGCAATATGAGATTGTTTAAGCTTGGGGCCCGGGTAGGGTTGCTGGTTGCAAACTGAAGGCCTCCCTCGGGCGGCACGCATTCTAACTATGCCACTGGTACCAGTTTATTCTCGAAAACTGGCTTCTGATAAGCTAAACTGCTTTTCTATCCAAGGGAGCTTTTGTTTCTTAATTATCTAGCGCTGCAGTAACTAGTATTTAAACACCAGCTTCGTAAATATTTGTGATTCGTGAAAGAATTGACTTTTTTACTCTTAAATGATAGGCATTCAGGCTTACCAAGAAAAAAGAATCCAGTATTTTGTTAGATGGAACTGATAAAGTACATCTGAACTCGCGATGCGTAAGATGGTAGTTTAAAACAATATATTGACGCTGTCATATTTCTTCTATATTATCATCTACAAAAGTTCTTATCACACACATTATTATATATGTTTCGTTGCTTCAGAAGTCAAGTGAAACCTATCCACTTCACAAATCTAGTTAAAGCACTCGACTTTGAATTGTTCAAATTGTTTTTCGCGTAAAAATTAGCAGCCAGATATTTCATGTGGCTTAATTATTGTTCAGACGAAACTACTGTCTCCATAAATAGAAATAACTTTATTAATTAGTTATTAATTGCTGTTTATACACTCACATAACATAGACATACAATGTATTTGTGAGTGCGAGTGTATATAACGCTAAATATACTTTTA
>NC_142945.1:12014822-12017322 GCF_046866305.1 Octopus bimaculoides | reverse complement strand
ATATATATATATATATATATATATATATACACACACATATATATACATATGTATATATATATATATATATATATATATATATATATATATATATATATACAAACATATATATATATATTTATATATATACATACACACATACATATATACATACACACATACATATATACATACCTATGTGCGTGTGTGTGTGTGTGTGTGTGTATGTATGTATGTATGTATGTATGTATGTATGTATGAAGGTGAAGAGTGATAGTGAAAGAGAGAGGAAGGATAGGAAATATAATAAACAGTGAGAGCGCGAGGGAGAGAAAGAGAGAGAGAGAGAGAGAGAGAGAGAGAGAGGAATATAAAAATTCATTGAAATGTTAAACTCTGGAGTTATCTCCCTTTATATGACAAAAATAAGTAGCGTAAGCTAATTAATGTATAACAGCGCTTAGATTTAAAACTGCGTTAGGCCACAGCATATCAGGTGTCTAGCTCTGGATTCAGCTGCAATTGTACAATCGATGGAGTTTTCCATGGTTTCCCGTTAAAACATGACTATAAACTGAGGTTCGCGCTAAGCTCTCGGTGGCAGAGGGATGAGACGCGAGCAACACGCGCAGCAAGGTTTGGAGGCCCGAGAGAAGACAGGCGAACAGGATTTTTCGTAGAATGCTCGAATTTGGGTGAAAAACGATAACTTCGACTACAATGGACACAATATTCTCATTCCTTCAAGCACCGATACTGAACATTCTCCATTCTCACCTCTCGCCCCACTCGAAAACGTAACTACATCAGTCTAGGCCAACATTCATTACTCACTACTGGTAATCAACGGTACATCCTCCGGCATGTAACTATTCTAATTATGGTAATGTTTACGTATAAATAAATGGTTCCCTCGTAAATATTAAATAAACTTGGTTTTAATATGGCTAACAACGCGTAGACTAACCAGCACAACTAAAATGTCCGATAACTCATCTAGTCGGTGCAATAAATAGTAAAAAAAAAGTGGTGGTTATTATACTGTTATATCAGTATATAAATCTTTTAAAGCTGGCGAACTGGCAGAATCGTTAGCATGCTGCAGGAAATACTTAGCGGTATTTCGTCCGTCGCTACGTTCTGAGTTCAAATTCCGCCAAGGTCGACTTTGCCTTTCATCCTTTCGGGGTAGATAAATTGTGTACTGGGGTCGATCTAATCGACTGGCCCCCTCCCACCAAATTTCAGGCGTTGTGCCTATAATAGAAAAGTATATAAATCTTTTATAGCTCTATCTATCTATCTATCTATCTATCTATCTATGTGTGTGTGTGAAACCTGATATATATATATATATATATATATATGGGAGAATATACGAAAAAACAACAACAGACGAGGACAGGTGGTGTAAATAACAAAAGGATGTATTAGTATGACGCTCGGGAATACGGAAAGTCTTTGACGTTTCGAGCTACGCTCTTCAACAGAAAGAATACGGAGACAAGGAGAAGAACACGGAGAAAAAAAATTGAATAGTGTCCAGTCAACGGTCAATCATAATAATGGCTGATCATAACAATGACTGACCGGAAGTTAGAAATTCTTTTTTCAGGAGAGCTAAGAAAAGGGGGAGATATATATATATATAAGGTAAATTATATGTAGGTAAACAGATAGATATAGGTAAGTAGATAGATAGGAACATAAGTAATATGGACTGACAAGTGCACACACACATACGCAGACACACACATACATGCATACATACATACATACATCCACAAGCACACATGCACGCTGGCGCACACACATGCGCACAAACGGACGAAAGAAACGCAGCTCCGATAACAGAGTCAACATCCATTTACAAGGTTGCAAAAGCAACGAAAACTTTTGGAAGGAAAAAAATATAAATAATAAATGAGTGGAAATCGAACCTGTGCGTGTGTTAGATAATAGGTTATCAGGACAGTATGACTCTCGCCAGACACAACTATAATTGATAGTTTTCCTGAAATTCGAACCAGAAAGTCAAAACTGCTGGCGAATAGTATTAATTTGAGAATATTGACTAGACATAATTGTCAATAACAATTAATAGTGCTATATTTGATGAGTTAATTTTGGTAATATTCCAGAACTTTATCATAACGCCTAATGGCGTCTTTTCTAGTCAGTCATCACTGACTTCAGCTTTTGATGGACGTTGATAGATTAAAAGAAAGTTTGATTTTCGCGTCTAAAGACTTCGTAAAGTATTCTAGAATCTTTTAGAGGGCTTATAAAACTATGGTGTTTAGATGTCTAGAAGGAGTTTTACTTATTGTGGCAATAAGCTATGTTTCTTCAGATTTGCGTTTGTAAGATAATTCTCATCACTCAAATTGTTCTCAAAGAGATTATTCCTGTTGTAACCGGAGCCAATGTCATAAATTTATATGAGATATTCCAGCTCTCATCTTTCGTTACTTCTTGATTCACACACTTAACATGCACACAACAAAAGTGTACATCATGT
>NC_142945.1:11999822-12009822 GCF_046866305.1 Octopus bimaculoides | reverse complement strand
ACCACAACTGACTTAATATTGTTTCAAATTATTTACAATTTGAAACAATTATAAAGCCAGCAAGATCGAGGAGTCGGGGATGGGGGTGAGTCGATTGCATCAATCCCAGTGTTCAATAAGCAATTACTTTACCGTCCCTGAAAGGATGAAAGGCAAAGTTGACCTCGGCGGACTTTGAACTCAGAACGTAAGAGACGGATGAAATGCCGCAAAAGCATCTTGCTCCGCGTGCTAACGATTCTGCCAGCTCGCTGTCTTGATGATGATGATGATGATGATGATGATGATGATGATGATGATGATGATGATCTTTTCTACTATAGGTACAAGGCCTGAAATTTTAGGGGAGGGAACTAATCAATTACATGGACCCAGTCTTTCACTGGTACTTAATAGCCCCCGTTGAGAACCTTTGGTCTAGATCAGGGGTTTTCAAACTTTTTGACTTGCGGACCTCTTTATATTTCAGGCTTTACCTTAGGGACCCCCTTATAAACGCTTATGAAATTTATACATAAATATTTGCTTAAAATAACATATATTTTTACATTTATTTATTTAACAGTATTTAACAAATAGGTTTATTAAAAGATTTCGATTAAAAAACATATAAAATCAAATTGCCCATAAAAAGTATTTGTTGTCCACGGACCCCCTGTCTTGTCCTTGGGGACCCCCTGTGGTCCGCGGACCACAGTTTGAAAACCCCTGGTCTAGATGATGAATATGAGGATGATAATCCTTTCTACTATAGGCATAAGGCCTGAAATTTTGGGTGGGGGGAACCAGTCGATTGGATCGACCCCAGTACGCGGCTGGCACTTTCGACCCTGTATCTGAACTCATAACGTAGTGGAAGGGCGAAATACCGCTAAGCTTTTCGCCCGGCGTGCTAACGATTCTACCAGCTCGCTGTCTAGATGTTGATGATGATGATGATGATGATGATGATGATGATGATGATATAATTTCATAATTTCATACTTCGTAAAATAATGGACACATCACGTCCATGTACGCCAAAGACACAAACAAACATATGTCACTGTACGGAGACAGTCAATATCCACACAGTTACAAAATGTCGATAATAAAATCCCTGCTTAGAAGCGCATTTAGATTGTCTTTTTATAAACGTGGCATTAAATAAAGAAATCCAGAGAAGAAAACAAACACCCATTAACATGGGAGATTCTAAAAGACTAGCAGACTAAGCCGCGGAAGAATTGAGGTAGAAATACCATGCAAAAATAACATTAGACATTACACACGTTAAAAATACACAAACCATTCACAAAGGATAGAGCGATGAATTAAATGTAGGCTAATTATAGAAGAGACGACAACTTTATTAAGAATCCAATAAAAGGGAATTAAAAAATACATCATACCAAACAACATATGCACAGATACATGCACACTCACATATACACACATAAACATGCATACACACATACGCACGCCTACATACATACATACATACATACATACATACACATACATACATACATACATACATACATACATACATACATAGGCACTCCGTCGCTTACGACGTCGAGGGTTCCAGTTGATCCGATCAACGGAACAGCCTGCTCGTGTAATTAACGTGCAAGTGGCTGAGCACTCCACAGACACGTGTACCCTTAACGTAGTTCTCGGGGATATTCAGCGTGACACAGTGTGATCCTTTGAATTACAGGTACAACAGAAACAGGAAGTAAGAGTGAGAGAAAGTTGTGGTGAAAGAGTACAGCAGGGTTCGCCACCATCCCCTGCCGGAGCCTCGTGGGGCTTTAGGTGTTTTTGCTCAATAAACACTCACAACGCCCGGTCTGGGAATCGAAACCGCGATCCTATGACCGCGAGTCCGCTGCCTTAACCACTGGGCCATTGCGCCTCCACATAATACATACATACATACACACTTACACAATATATATGTATGCATCTATATCCATTTACATACATACATACGTACACGTACATACATACTTACACAGAAATGCAGCTAAGCATTTTGTCCCACTCGCTAGCAATTTATGCCAGCTCACCGCCTGAACGCAGAAACTAATGAGTCCTTTCTATTATTGGAAAAATGCCTGAAATTTATTTGTGAGTTAGGGACCAGTTAATAACACCGACCCCAGTACTCAACTGGTACTTTATTTTGTCGACTCCGAAAGGATGGACAAAGTCGATCTCTGCTGTATTTCAACTCAGAACATAAAGCGCCGGAAGAAATGCTGTTAACTATTTTATCCGGGCAGTGAGGATTCTACCAGCTCACAACCTTACTCAGAATCTAATGAATGATATGCAACTAAATGTCACGTGGCATTTACTTGGTCTGGCGCTCTACTGATTTTGTAAATTTAGTGCCTTGTTATTACTAGTTCTAGCTATGCTGGCTATAATGAATGTTGTGAGTCATAAATTGCTTTTCTTAAGGGATCAATCTTCTCCGCTTTCTGGTGTTTAGATGGAGAAAGTTTAACCTCTTGAACTTAACCAAGTCACATAATTAAAAAAGAGGAAAAAAGAAGCTCAAATCGCCAGTACATCTTGTATTGATGCCGATTGCTTCAGGATACAGGAAAGGAATTGAGAAACATCAATAATTTATGAAGAACACTTAAATGCCTGGTTGGTCGAGGAAAGATTTATAGGAAACAGTCAATAACCTCAAAAATAACCAACACATGTACTTTATGCTTTATTTGTCAGGTTTCTCTGAAGCGCTTCGTGGTAAATGGAGCGCAAACTGATCTTGGAACCTAAAGTTGAATAGCAACCAGCACAGTAATTCCAAGTCTGCTATGATGCTGGGCAGAAATAAACCAATCGAAAATCGAATTTATTTATAAATAAAGAATTCCTTTTAATGCCTTTTCATTGTTCTAGTATTTTTTTCAATTAATATTATTATTAGAAGAATTTGCAAGGCAGCGATTTGGCAGAAACGTTGGCACGCTGGGCGAAATGCTTAGCGGTATTTCGTCTGTCTTTACCCTCTGAGATCAAACACAGCCGAGGTCGAGTTTACCTTTCATTTAAGTATCCGTTAGAGCACCGTGTTTAATATAATCGAACTACGTCCGTCCCTGAAATTGCAGTCCTTGTGCCAGACTTCTTTTTTACTCGCCAATTCTTTTGATAAATAAATATAGAAAAATTGGCAAGTATCCAAATATGTTTCAACCTTGATTATCTGGTATTTTCAGTATATGTCTCACGGGTATGTCTCACAGAGAACGTTTCCGGTTACTTTTGGGTACCCAGCTCGTATGTGGTCATTGGATGTATCACAAAATAGCAGCTAAATCTCCCTCAAGACACATCGTACGCTGATTCTATGTTTTATCAAAACACTGGACTGGACCAGTCAGAAGTCCTGAAGAAACACTGTACGACGTGGTCATTGGACCTGTCAAAAATAGCAACTAAATCTCCCTCAGATCACACGCCCTACTATCTTAGTAGGTAGACACAAAAAAAAAAGGAAGAAAAAAAATCAACGCAGGCACAGATGTGTGGTTAAGAAGCTCGCTTTGTAACCACGTGGCTTCAGGTTCAATCCCATTGTAAGGTAACTATGACAAGTGGGTCTTCTACTATAGTCACCAGCAGACCAGTGCCTTGGGAGTGAACTTGATGGATGGAAACTGTGTGGCAGCCTGTCATGTGGATGTGTCTGTGTGTTGTGTTTATGTGTATGTGTGTGTGGATCTTTGTGATTGCGTTTGTTCTCACACCACATGATAACCGGCGTTGGCTTGTTTACGTCCTCGTAACTTAGCAGTTCGCCTAGAGACACACCGACGGAATAAGTATTAGATATGAAAAGATAAGTACTGGAGTCGGTTTGTTTGACTGAACCTTTGAAGGCGGTGTCCCAGCATGGCCGCAGCCAAATGTCTAAAACAAGCAAAAGGCGAAAGGTAGTCGCGGGTTCAATGTGTTTGATTATAGGTTGACTCGATGAAGCTTTGCTTTGGCTTAAACAACAAAACACTAACGTGATTGGAGAAGTTGAACATCTTATCTGGCCACCACAATCTTCAGATCTCAATATCATTGGACATTTATGGTGTATTTTAGAAAAACAAGTAAAGAGTCGATATCCTCCACCATCATCACTACAAGAACTGGAGACTGTTTTAGCCGAAGAATGGACAAAAATTCCTTTGGAAACAATTCAAACTTTGTACGAGTCCTTACCTCGTAGAATTCAAGCTGTAATTAGTGCCAAAGGCGGTCTTACCCCATATTAAAATAAATTTGTTTGAAATTTTAAGGTGTTTCCATTATTTTGTCCAACCCGTGTATAGTCATTGTGTAATCTATAAGCAGGTTTATCAGTATTTATTGTATTAAACGTAGGTTGAGTCCTTAGCTTATTCTTATCTAAGTTATGTTTACCTTCTTGCACAAGTTTATGTTTACTATTAATCGTATATGAACAATGCTTAATATATTCAATTTTCTGTTTAAATCCTGCTTTTTCCAGTGCAATATCATATAATTCATTGATATCGTCAAAGACATCTTGGCTAGATGAGAGGTAATTTACTGTCTTTTCGATGTTATTACTAAACAATTAGTAATTGACTTAGAATAATAATCTTTTGTATTGATTTAGGTGATTTTGGAGTGAGGCTTATGGTATGGCGCATATTTGCCTGAAACAAGGTTAAAATTCACGTCTAAAAAATTAACTGTGTTATGCTCTGTTTCAATAAAAATATTAAATCCAAGAACTGGTGGAGCTTTTTCTTATATAATTCTGGCTTTCTATTTGAAGGATTTTTGATGATGAACAAGGCATCATGACGAGCTTGGTCACACTTTTCGACTACCCAGTCCTACTCAGTAGATATTGACCGCTCGGACACAAGAATATTGGACAACTATCGAAAATACTGCCTGTAAAGTAGATCGAACCTGGAAACCACGAGGTTGCGAAGCGAACTTCTTTATCATACAGCCATGACTCAGTCAAATCACCACCTTATCGGGTGATTTGGGGCAACGAATCAATCGTTTAAAATATTACAAATCATAAAGATAAGAAGTAATGTCAAGTTAATAAACAAGATTGGTGTAATAGCCCTGGTGATCACGATAATAGTGTCTTTGTTGAGGACACGTAAAGATTAAAAACAAATAAAGGTAGAAATAAGATTGTATTTTGCCCAGAACGGAAAATATTTTTGTTCAAAACAAAGTGATATCATGAAAATCACAGGCAGTCGGAACTTGTTTCTTGTTAACCAACTAAAACACTACACTGCCAAAGTGAAAGTATTCTTATCACAACCCACACAAGAAAAAGGATAAACTGTCATCAAAATTATAACCAATCAAAAATTAGACCATTTTCTGTAAAGCTACATGTTATATACTAAAAGATTGGACGGCTCATACTACTCTCAACTCCAACAAGCAGTGAATGGTGAAGTGACTAGTACACTGAGGCTGAAATTGAAAAAAGGACTACATGCACCACGACAGAAATTGTAAAAAACAAACTTCTTTTTTGCTTTCTCTCCACCTTTTTCTCTTTCTTCTGCACTTATTTTATAAAAACTCAGTATGAATGAACTTTCAATAATGTACATTTGTTATGATCTTCGCCGAACATTTGCAGCGATATTACAATCTATTCTTGTGAAACTCACTGAAATTTCTGTGAACATTTGAACATTTGACGGTTTAAACATGTTTGTTCAATTTTTACCTTGTAACTTTAAGATCTCCTAACCCCCACCTTTTTTTATATATTCGTACCATTGATAAGCAAAAAATTGTCGGAACTAGTTTGGTATGTGAATAACTTTATTTTAAAACGACTACACATTTTTTTGATTCAGGTTCATTTTCAAACCCCAAAACAAATCCTCCTATATTTTTCCCTGCGTGGTAGTAGATTTCTTCTTTCCACATATATATATATATATATATATATATATATATATATATATATATATATATATATATATATATATATACGAGGGGTGCTGAAAAGATCCTGGCTTTGGGTAAAAGAAAATACAGGATTATCAGTTAATTACGATTTTATTCAACATGTTCCCCTTACTTATTGCAGCGTTCCTTCAATTTTTCTAAACCCTGTGAAAGTTTGGGCTTCCAACCAGACCTTTCGCGACACCCGAAAAGCCAGGAACTTTTCAATACTCCTTTGTGTGTGTATATATATATATATATATATATATATATATATATATATATATACAGGCGACAACAATACATAGACAGTTAGGCGATACAAAGAAGGACAGGAAAATACAAGGAAGGGTCATTCGGAGCTTTCCATCGTCAGTCGAGTTCCAGATCATCTTTGCAGTTTTGGCCGGTTACACTCAAGACTGCTCCAATCTGGCCGGCCCCAAGAAAATCTGAGCTAAGAGCACTAGATTCTTTGGAAGAAAGCAAGCGAATGTATGCGAGAACAAGGACGAAAAAATAATGGAGAAATGTTACACAGCTAAAAATACAAACAGCAAGACAATATATATTGAGTTGGTGCATAATTATTGCGGCTTTTTTTTTTTTCAACAAATTTTACTCAACAAAGACAACATGTAACAAAAACATCTTTAAGTGATTATTCCGGAGCATATTCACCATCTACTTCAATTACTGCTTCCCATTTGCTTGGCAGACGGTCAGACCGTCATTTAAAGATATTTTTGTTAAATATTGTCATTGTTTTTGTTGAATAAAATTTGTTGGAAAAAAAAAATGCCGCAATAATTATGCACCAACATATATATATATATATATATATATATATATATATATATATATATGTGTGTGTGTGTGTGTGTGTGTGTGTGTGTGTGTGTGTGTGTATAAATATACCTTTAAATACTTCAAAATGTCATTACTTGGTTTGATTTTATTATTAGAAATATCTTAAGACGAGGAACTGGCAGAGTTGCTAAGACACCGGGCATGATACTTAGATACTTAGCGCTATCTTTACGTCTGAGTTCAAATAATTTCAATGAGTAATTTTTCTTAGAAAACACTCCAACTCCTTCCTCAAACAACCCCGCTTTCAAAAAGTTAAAACCTCCGTATGTTTTACGCATGCGCAGATTTCTGCTGAAACAGCAAACGAAAAGGTATCAAACCTTCACTAGAAAACTCGATTTATTAGAAACAACAGCTAAATGTCTAAAAAATATTTTTCTTCTCATTTAACGACCCCTTTTTTTTCTTTCTTTCTTTCGAAGACAAACGACGTAATCACACGCAATTGGTTTTTTTTTTTAGGTGTTTTATATATTTTGTACGATTTCTGAAAAAATTTTATTTTAAGTTCATACGAAAATGAGGTTTTTAAATTTGCTCATCATAAATTAAAACCTGGAAAAAAAGTTGATTTCAATTAGAGTTGCGCGTGTATATGGCAAGTGAAGATTGCCAAAAGTTTTTTTGTTTTTTTTATGCCAAGTCACATTATTTTCGTGTTGTGTTTATATAGAAATAGCAAATAATTCGTACTGAAATTTTACCCAATCATAACTGTATTGAACTATGTTTATCTACAACCAACTTCTGTCTGGAAGTGTGTGTGTGTGTGTGTGCGCGCGTGTGTGTGTGTGTGCGCGCGCGCGGACCCGTTGATCAAATTTACTGGCTTTTCCGATGGCACACATGTGTCGATGAATGGTTGAATCCAAATCCAAGCTTCTCTGCTAGTTCTTCAACAGTTACGATGGGATTTTGTTCCACCAAGGTTTGCAGGAGTCCTCGTCAAGCTTTACATATCTTCCAGGATGAGGCTTGTCTTCTAGGCTGTAGTTTCTGACTCGGTATTTCTGGAATTGCATTTGACACTAGCTCACGCTTATTGTCCGATCCCCATATACTGCTTTAATATTCGTCGCACTTCCCGTTGCCTTGAACTCATAATGCAAAATATACTGAACATGCTCCTTTGCTACTTCCATTATAGCTTTGAAAAAATAATTGTTAAAATCAAATGCACTCTTCAAAACTTGCACTAAGAATAAGGGACAAGATAAAATTACTGCCTGCTTTTATAGCAAGTTGATGCAGATAGTTTATCCCGTCCCCCTCCGACTTTTAATTCATGCAATTGAAAAAAAAAACGCATTATTTATAGGATGACCCAATATATAAAATAACTGAAAAAAAATGCTGGTGATTACGTCGTTTATCTTTTTTTTTTTAAATGAGAAATAAAAAATATTTTCCAGACGTTTAGCTGTTGTTCCTAGCATATCGAGTTTTCTGATTGTTTGATATTTTTTCGTCTGCTGTTTCAGACGTAAAGCATACGGAATTTTTAGCTTTTTGAAAGCGGGAAAGTTGGGAAGTGGATATAGGGTGTTTCCAAATAAAAATTCAAATTCAAATACTTTTTTTCCAGGCTCGTAATCTCCGTATTTAACAGCGTGGATTAAAGAGAAAAATTTTTGAATAAGTGATAAATTAAATAATTGGTGTGAGGAGTGGGAAATTACAAAATCGTTATCTCCACTATCGAAAACATAGCAATTCGAAGAAATTTTTGAAATAGAAAAAAAAAAAAAAACGGAAACAATGGTGCTTACACTTTACCTCCCCCAGATACATATAAATATATATTGGGATCTATTTTAAAACGGGGGCGCCAGTATTTTCTTAACGAAACACTAACGAAACACTTTGAAACTTGGGACACTGGTAGAATGTGTCATATAAAACATCTTTTACTCTTAGTCTTCTTAACAAAAAAAAGGAATTCGCAAGTTATTCCATGTAAAAGTTGTCGTATTTCTGTAATTTCAACCAATCACTGACGTCTATTCAGCTGAATAGAGTTTACTGCTGGGCGGTCATAAAAATGTTATTCCCTGTGATATATTTCATCCGGTTTAATCGTAATTTATACGCATATATTGTTTATATAATAAATTACGCTGTGCGTATCTATGTGTGTAACAATTTTAGAGTTCAGATTCTAGAGTTAGGGTTAGTTTTAGGGTTGGGCGTTCATAAAAATGTTATTCCCTGTGACATATTTCATCCGGTTTAATCGTAATTTATACGCATATATTGTTTATATAATGTGTGTAACAATTTTAGAGTTCGGATTCTCGAGTTAGGGTTAGGGTTACGGTTACGGTTACGGTTAACAGTCTAGTTAGGGTTAGTGTTAGGGTTAGGGGATTAATACGATATACACCGTTACAGCGCTAACTGTTTTCAACTGAATAGACGCCAGTGATTAGTAGAAATTATCGAAATAAGACAATTTTTTACATGAAATAAATTCGAATACAAAAATATTTTTCTGTTCTATAACACAAAATAGTTAAGTATACGAAGTTTGAAAGTCTTTCCGTACCAAAAACACTACATAAAACATAAATGAAAACTGGCGCCCCCGTTTTAAAATAGATCCCATCCTTCCCGCGAACTAGCAAAACACATGCTTTGTGTATGTGTGGTCGATATTGCTTATATCCCTCGAGCTGCTCTTAATTCATACTTAAACACTTGCGTTTATAAATAAATGCATACATATATACATGCTTACATGCATACATATGTGTGTGTGTGTGTGTGTGTGTGTGTGTGTGCGTGTGTGCGCGCGCGCGCGTTTTCCTTGACTCTCCTGTCAAAGCTACGATGTACGAGGATGATATCTTCTTTTTAATTTTGTTTCCAGGGAAAACCTGAGAGAAAGGCAAACTGACGTCGAAACCAGGTTCTGATGTTTTGGCTTCATTCTGTTCTGTTCAATGTTAAAAGCGGACAACTGGATTCCTAATGAGGCTGTGATTTATAGCAATGATTTATTAGAAAATTCCAATAGAACGCACAGACTCTTATCTAAATTAGCAAAAGCTCAACATCGTTACTAATCCAAGGGAAGACAACCGGTTCACATCACACGTTCGTGTTTTAATAGTTACAAGTTGAAAATCAATTGGAAGAAAAAATAATATAAAGAAAAAGA
>NC_142945.1:11967322-11994822 GCF_046866305.1 Octopus bimaculoides | reverse complement strand
ACACACAAACACAAACACAAACGCACGCACACATATATATATACACACAGACACACACACTCTCACACACATACGTAGGTACAAGCACACACATATGTATGTATATAAGCGTACACATACGTTATATAATATATATTTACTAGTAAGACCCGTGTAAATTCTACGGAATGGAAAAAACTAAGAGGACCTACTTAACAAAGAAAGGATGATTTGCGTGTTTACAGCATTCAAAGTTTAGCTTTCTTAAAATATTCTTGACGTTCGTCTACAGTCACTTCCTCACGTCTCCATCGCTGGTGTCCTTTTTCTCTCTTTATTATATCCTCTCACTGTTCCTCTCTGATTCGTGTTCTATATCTGAGCTTCCTTTCTAGGGAAGCTTGCAACCGTGTTTCTTGTAAATCCAGAGTTTGGGTTAAATTGACCTTTATAAACAAATATCAATTTTTTAAACGAGCAGACGATAAATAATTGCACTTATGCGTATGCGATGGTGGCTATAAAAAAAATTAGTTCAATAAAAAAAAAGACTTTACAGTAGCAACACACCACCACCACCACTGTTGTCCGCCTCTCTCTCTCTCTCTCTCTCTCTCTCTCTCTCTCTCTCTCTCTCTCTCTCTCTCTCTCTCTCTCTCTCTCTCTCTCTCTCTCTCTCTCTCTCTCTCTCTCTCTCTCTCAATATAGCTGCCTCCCCTGTCCATCTCTCTCTTTCTACCTTTTCACTTCAGCTAACTTTTTAACGATGTAATAAGTATTCCTTTCCCACCCCGCTGCGCGTCGTAAACACTTCTCTGTCCCTCTTTTTCTCTCGTCGTCTTTATCTCTCGTTCTTCGCCTCTACCTTCAGCTTACCACGTGACTATTTAGTCTAAGTCTATTAATATTAATCACCTTTCTCTATCTCTTCCTCTAATCTTTCTTCAAACCTCCCTCTCTCTCTCTCTCACTCTTACATCACCTCTCACTCACTCCACCTCCACCTCTTTTACTAATTAATGTATAACGGGCGAACGAAAAAGCAGCGGCCAGGCCTGACCTTTCTTTCTTGGTTCGACTACCATCTGTGCAACATCTATGTTCCTCCCTGTGCCTGTTAAATCTTATGACCCTGCAGTAAGGGGTGTGCATTTTCAATGCTCTTTTTCTGTTCCCGTTATCGGACTTCAATCGGACTGAGGCTCCGCCTTCAATGGTTTTCTTCGATTATATCGATCCCAGTATTTTTTTTATATAATACTTACTTGATCGATCTCTATTTACTGAATGGCTAATTTCTCTTTCCGCATAAATGAACATCACTCAACAAAATTACTTTTCATCGCCGCCCCGATTTACTACTTCACACACATACCCGCATGCCCTTCACACCCCCTACACACAATCACACATACGCATGCGCATATTTCGTTATAGAAATGAATGAAATACATGTAGTAAAATAGCCATGAGCGTATCATTCATAAAGTATAAACACTGTCGATAGGCCTGAGATAACATCACTTTTACACGTGCTATGTTAAAAATAGCGTGTATACTTTAAGTATGATAGTTAGAGGGCTATTTTAATTTAATAGTACCTCAATTGCGTACACCGGATTTTTATTCAGACGGGCGGCTGTTAACAAAATCAGTAAATGCTCAGTTGCTAAACGCCTCATTTGAACCCTGAGTTGGGATTCCATCAACAACTGCGAACTTTCTTTAACTGCTTGTTGTGACATTCTTTATATATATCTTTCCGTGTTATTTGTACACATTGAAAATACACACACATATAAGTATATATATATATATATATATATATATATATATATATATATATATATATATCGAGTATAACCAACTGAAACTGCAAAGATAATCTGGAACTCGACTGAGGATAGAAAATTCCGAATGACCTGTCCTTGTTTTGCCTTGTACCTTTTTTGTATCATCTAACTGTCTGGATGTTTTGCGTTCTTGTCCCATTTTTTGTATTCTTTTATATGTATATATATATATATATATATATATATATATATATATATATATATATATATATATATATATATATATATGTGTGTGTGTGTCTAGGGGTTGTGTGTATGTTTGTAGACAAAGCTCAGTCACCGATGAAATCCCAACACACATTTGAAACCAGTGCGATTGACTCCTCCATTTCTGTCTTAGAAAATAATGCATGTACACGAAATGTATTTACACGTTTCTATTTCTCTTGTATTTCTTTTCTCTCCCTCTCTCTCTCCCTCTCTCTCTCCCTCTCCCCCCCCTCTCTCTCTCTGTATACATGTATGCATACATACATACATACATATATACATACATACATACAGCAGAAATCTGTTGCCCAGCGGATGTTAAAGCTGAAGATCAGCGAGAAAGAAAACACCTACTCTGGACAACTGAGAAACTTACAGCTACTCCACACGGATTACAAGCTCAGATTTATAACAGTAATTATTGGAGTGCCGGAAGAAATGCTGTTAGCTATTTTATCCGGGCAGTGAGGATTCTACCAGCTCACAACCTTACTCAGAATCTAATGAATGATTTGCAACTAAATGTCACAAGGCATTTATTTGGTCTGGCGCTCTACTGATTTTGTAAATTTAGTGCCTTGTTATTACTAGCTCTAGCTATGCTGGTTATAATGAATGTTGTGAGTCATAAATTGCTTTTCTTAAGGGATCAATCTTCTCCGCTTTCTGGTGTTTAGATGGAGAAAGTTTAACCTCTTGAACTTAACCAAGTCACATAATTAAAAAAGAGGAAAAAAAAACAAAAGAAAAAAGAAGCTCAAATCGCCGGAACATCTTGTATTGATGCCGATTGCTTCAGGATACAGGAAAGGAATTGAGAAACATCAATAATTTATGAAGAAACACTTGAACGAACGACTGTCTGGTTGGTCGAGGAAAGATTTATAGGAAACAGTCAATAACCTCAAAAATAACCAACACATGTACTTTATGCTTTATTTGTCAGGTTTCTCTGAAGCGCTTCGTGGTAAATGGAGCGCAAACTGATCTTGGAACCTAAAGTTGAATAGCAACCAGCACAGTAATTCCAAGTCTGCTATGATTCTGGGCAAAAATAAACCAATCGAAAATCGAATTTATTTATAAATAAAGAATTCCTTTAAATGCCTTTTCATTGTTCCAGTATGTTTTTTTTTCTTTTTTTTCAATTAATATTATTATTATTAGAGGAATTTGCTAGGGGGCGGGTTGGCAGAATCGTTAGCACGCCGGTCAAAAATGTGCAGTAGTCTATCGTATTTCTTTACGTTCTGAGTTCAAATTCGACTTTGCATTTTTGTCCTTTCAGGGTCGATAAAATAAGTACCTGTTGACCACTGGAATCTATGTAAACGACTTAACGCACTCACCCGAAATTGCTGGCTTTGTGCCAAAATTTGAAACCAATATCATTATTATTATTAGAGGAATTGGCAGAATGGTTAGCACGCGGCGTAAAATGCTTACCAGCATTTCGTCCGTCTTTACGTTCTGAGTTCAAATTCCGCCGAGGTCATCTTTGTCTTTCATCCTTTCGGGGCCGATGAAATGAGTACCAGCTGAATACTGAGGTCTATGTAATTGACTCACCCTACCCCATCAAATTTCATACTTTCTTCCTATAGTAGAAGAGATTATTAGAGGAATTTTCGAAGACGTTAAGAAATTGGATTCACTCCCCTGGTGGACCACTTTCATTGTTTTATAAGCCTGAGTTCGAATCCCAGCAACGCTGACTTTCCATTTCATGGTTTTGTTGTTGATAAAATATTTACCATTAATACACTAGGGTCGAGTCAGCTGTTTATATTTTTCCCTTAGTGTTAATAAAAGGAGTGGAGGCGCAATGACCCAGTGGTTAGGGCAGCGGACTCGCGGTCGTAGGATCGTGGTTTCGATGTGTAAGCATCCATGCATTGGTGTATAGCCGTCATAGTGACTGTCTGCAACGAAATCTGGACTTACGTGTCGAGTTTTAAAGATGTTCACCGAGAGAGCCGGCATAATGGATGTGGGGTGGGGTGGGGGAGACGGAAACGGCTGAAACTATTGGCCCTGACGAAAGACAAAAGACAATATGTCGAAATCAGCATTGCACCAGACTGCAGCAGTTCGAGCAAAGCAGACAAAACTTAATTATATATAATATCAAATAAATAAATAAATAAATAAATAAAGCAACGAGTCAAAACAAGATCTGCAAGTTCCCCTTCCAAGCTAGAGAAGTTAGATTTTCCCACTCCACTATAGGCCATTTTAAACTGTTCTTTCAACGGCTACAAAGGATTGGTCAGTACTAATAGAATATGTAAACAAAGCAAGTTACTAACAATTGCTGCAATGATGACGACGACAGCGACTATTATTATTATTATTATTATTATTATTATTATTATTATTATTATTATTCAGTAGTTTTATTTTTATAACGTACTTTCACTTCACTACCGAGCGCAGATCTGTGCGCCTTGGGTATGTGCTGTGGTTTGCTGTGGTGCTCTTATGTTTACTGTATTGAAAGTGTTTTGCGTAGAATGTGTGCAGTACCCAGTAGTGCAATTTTCTGTATGTTATATATATTTGTAAGTCCTGGTGTTTTTGTTATGTATTTGTCTGAATATTTTTTTATTATACCTAAGGCACCTACTATGATAGGAATTGTTTCTGTTTTTAGATTCCACATTCGAGTTATCTCTATTTCCAGGTCTTTGTATTTTGAAAGTTTTTCCATTTCTTTTAGAGAAACGTTGTCATCTGCTGGTATTGAAACATCAATTAGAAGGCATTTTTTTCCTTCATGATCTTTGACAACTATATCTGGTCTATTTGCCTTAATTTCTCTATCTGTGTGTTTATTATTATTATTATTATTATTATTATTATTATTATTATTATTATTATTATTATTATTATTATTATTTCCTTTATTATTATTATTATTATTATTATTTCCTTTATTATTATTATTATTTCCTTTATTTGCTACTAGGACGACGGATGGCGAGGGGGTGGGGTGGGCAATACAAAGACAAACATAAAGTGTGGGGATTTATGTAGAATGGAAATAAAAAAGGCAAAATGTATACCCAGGTTTCAGTGTGTATACACGATTTACAATGCTGTCTGATGGCATGGACCTGTCTCTCCAGGTACACAACTGCAAGCCTACCTACTTGGCGTTGATTTTGGGTCCTGTCATCGACTTGTATTTCTTTAGAATAGTGACGACCACCGCCACCTCGGAGGTATCCAACACCATAGCAGTAACGTCGTCTGCGTACACCAACACTGCCTTCCCAGGTCCCATTTCCAACTTCCGCAGCAGTGGCCTTAAGGCAGCACGCACAGGAGAAGTGAGAGCGAGCTGCCTTGACGAGATCGAACAGCTCCACAGTTTTAGTTTTGACAATGCAGCTTTTTTGTTCCGCCTCGAAGAAATGGCCAAGCACCATTTCCATTGCTAACACGTGGGTCACGAAGCCTTTAGTTTGCGAACTAGTTCTCTCTCTAATTTGTTTCTTCCTGTTGCTAATTCTTTGGAGTTTGATCTGTAGACATCCTACGTTATTCTTATCCACTGACCCAACAAATACTCTTTCTAGATATGATCTGAATGACCCACTGTGGTTGTTCCATGTCCAAGCTGGCACATCAGAGAAATCCAGTCGGTACCCGTCAGGCAACTAGAAGTTTCTGAGCAGGTGTGCCACACTTTTGCGCCACCTTCTGCTATGTACTATCTTCACACAGTCATTCTGTTCGTTCAAAATACAATTTCACTCCCTCACTAGTACTAAAGAGCGAGGCATTTCCAGGAATGTTTCTAGAGGTCTGAAGAAATCTGATCCTCCAGCTCCTGTCATGGTATAAACTGTCACCAGTCTAAAGATGCCACCTTCGCTGCGGTTCACGTCCAGGACCACCAGCTTACTGTCCGGGTCCAAGAACTTTGCCCGTACTTTGAGATATAAGGATTTTCGGAATAGCACTAATTTCTGACTGACCACGAAATGAGAATATCTAACAGTCGTCGAAAACGGGCGCTAGTGTGTGCATTCTAGAAACCTTCATCTCCCTGATAGCTGTCACATCTATGTCGAGCGATCTCAAAGCGTTGAGTAAGTGAAGTGACCTTGCCTCTAAATTGACCCAAATCTATCCATATTCACATATTTAATGTCAGCACAGTCATGTTTGTCGGAGAAAGCAAAGGGGAGAACACTCACTAAATCTTCGAGAAGTCTGGATGTTCTGGACCTCCCTTCGGACAAAATTTTTGTAAAAGGCCCTTCTAAAAATCTTTTTTAAAATCCTCACTCTAGCCGGGAATTTTCCCCGAATTGTTTTAGCAGTTTTAACATTTTGAGAATGATATCCTCAAATTCTTCTCCTTTTCTCGATTTTCTCTTTATTTTTATTTAAATATACCATCAACTCGTTTTTGTTTTTACTTAAAACAGCGAAGTTGATGGAGACTTTTTGTAAACAGTTCCATTGTATTTGCTGTTTCAGTTTTGATTGTTGTGTTTGTGTTTTCTTGTTGTTTTGCTACTGATGTTGTTGTTGTTTTTGTTGTTGATGATGATGATGATGATGATGATGATGATGATACTGTTGTTTGTGAGAGTGTTTGCCAATTGTGGCTTTTGTGTTTGTTGTTTTTGTTGTAACCTTGGATGTGACTGTACCCTCCTCCTCTTTTGCCCTCCCCCTTCAGAGACTATTCGCCATACTTCGGCCCGTTCCTTCACGTGGTGGTGGTGGTGGTGGTGGTGGTGGTTTGGGGAGTACCCCCTCCCACTCGTCCTGACGGATAAATAGCTGCGAGGGATTCACGATGGACTCGGTTGCATGTAAGATCTGTCGTCCACGCGACAACTAGCGTTCGACATGACTCCACAAAAGTTAGCAACGCTCGATCAATGAACAAAAATGCGCGCAGAGCAATTTCATCTCACTGTGCAATAACAAAAAAAAAAACATAGCAACACTAAAGACAAAAAGTTTGACTGTCAATAACAAAGCTAAAGCTATTTTTATTGCTGTAAAGATCGAATCAGCACATACCGGCTGTACCAAAGAGCTAAGTAAACAGACTGTCCCTATTCATTTCAGTAAACCATGGTCATGTAGCCATAGGCTACGTTTAGCCGGTCGACAGCTATAGGTCATCATTTTTAAGTAGATACGAAGTTTAAGTCTATGCAGGCGAAAATATCTTCAATGGCATTATAGAAATAAACAAGCTTTTCCTCCTTTTCTCTTCCTTCCTTCCTTCCTTCTTTGTTTTCTTTCTCTCTTTCAGTTCATTCTTGGAAACCAAATAAATGATTTAAAAAAAAAAATCTATCCGGTCGTTATTACGAATAACTAACAAATCATGTTTCACAAGTCAACAAGACAGACCTCTCGACGGTGGCTCGACCTGTTAGAACTAGCAGCTAAACGACCCTCAGATTATCTACATACCAATGAATGATGTAATGTTCATTGCAGGAATGCTGTGTGTGCATGTGAGTGTGTCTCTGTCTGTCTATCTGTCGGTCTGTCAGTCTGCATAAACTACATATTGCAGTTTGTGAACAACATCTTCATTGTATATATAGGCTTCTAACTGGCTACTCCAGGTTCAGAGCATTTCTAGCCATAAAATGGGTCATAAAGGAGTGTCTGTAACTCGATGAGAAACAAATATCTCGAGGGATTCTGTAAAGCACGTAAAACTCTAGTTTTCTCTTTTTTCTGAGTCTTCACCGAAGTTTATATCTTTTGTCGATATACATCGACAAAACGAAATATGCACGCACACACACGCACACACACACACACACACACACACACACACACACGTATGTATTATATTACAAACAATGAATTCATTAAAATATATTTTGTTGCTTTGCAAATGGCTGTAGTAAGAAGTTTGCACCCCATCAACATGATCCCGGGTTCAATCCGACTGTATGACCGCTCTTGGGCAATTGTCTTCCCAGAGCTGACCAAAGCTTTCTGGATGGAGTTGGTAGACGGAAACTGAAAGAAGCCTGTCGTGTAAATACATACGTGTGTGTGTGTGCGTGCGCGCGTATGTGCGTGCATGCGTGTTTGCGTTTTTCTCTTCCACCCGCTGGACAACTGTTGATAGTTTGTTTCCGTTTGATAGTTTGTAATCTAGCGGTTCGGCAAAAGAGACCCGTAGAATAAGTACCAGATGTTAACAAAAAAAAAAAATTAAAATATATAGAAAACGGATCCTAGAGTCGATTCGTTCGACGCAAACCCTCCGAAGTGTGCGTGTTTGCGTGTCCCATTCGTGGACAATTGGGATCAACATGATGAAATGGAGTAACTGAGTAACAGTTTTTGCGATGTTTTGGCAACTTTAAAAAAAAGCATATAACTCTACCTTCGGCATTTGAGTTCTACTTTTTGCACCTTGTTTTGCACTTATGTGCGTACTCGTATATGTGGAGGCGCAATGAATGGCCCAGTGGTTTGGGCAGCGGACTTGCGGTCGTAGGGTCGCGGTTTCGATTCCCAGACCGGGCGTTGTGAGTGTTTATTGAGCGAAAGCGCCTAAAGTTCCACGAGGTTCCAGCAGGGGGTAGTGGCGAACCCTGCTGTACTCTTTCACCACAACCTTCTCTCACTCTTTCTCCCTGTTTCTGTTGTACCTGTATTTCAAAGGGCCAGCCTTGTCACACTGTGTCACGCTGAATATCCCCGAGAACTACATTAAGGGTACACGTGTCTGTGGAATGCTCAGCCACTTGTACGTTAATTTCACGAGCAGGCTGTTCCGTTGATCGGATCAACTGGAACCCTCGTCGTCGTAACCGACGGAGTGCCACGACGACTCATATATATATATATATATATATATATGACAAGCTTAGACACTTTCCGTCGACCCAGTTTCACTGCTCGGACACTTGAATATCAGAACATTAGTCGAAGTTACTGCATGCAGAATGGATCGAATCCGGAAAACGTGAGGTTGCGAAGCTAACTTCTTTACCATACTGCCATGACTTAGTCATTTCGTCAGCTTACCGGAGATTTAGGGCAACGCGTCTATCGTTTAAAACATTACAGATTATAGAGATAAGAAGTAGTATTAAACTAATAAAAAATGATTGATCTAATCACCCCGGTGTTTAGAACAATCGTTTTCCTGTTGACTAATTCTGTTAAAAACAAATAAAAGTAGGGATGACATTGCAATTTTAATTGATTATAAATGAATTTAATGAAGAATGTAATAGGAAACGTATCTCCTATTTGAAACAAGTAGACAAAGCATAAAGCAGTTTAGCAAAGTCAGTAACGGGTTTACGCACGGGCTAATCAAACTACTTAGGGAGCCTCACAATCCGTTGGCGCCTAAAACAATAATTAAAAAGTATATACGATTTTAATCCTTGTGATACCTACGGGTCTAATTATTTCACAAGAGGCTTCCAAGCTCTCCCTCTCTCCCTCTCACACAATATATATATATATATATATATATATGTGTGTGTGTGTGTGTGTGTGTGTGTGTGTGTGTGTGTATCTGTGTGTATACACACACATATATATATATATTTACACATATATATATATACATATATATATATATACATATATATATATACATATATATATATACACACATATATATATACAAATATATATATACATATATACATACATATATATCTATACATACATATATATATATATATATATATATATATATATATATATATATATATATATACGACAGGCTTCTTTCAGTTTCCGTCTACCAAATCCACTCACAAGGCTTTAGTCAGCCCGAGGTTATAGTAGAAGACACTTGCCCAAGGTGCCACGCAATGGGACTGAACCCGGAACCATGTGGTTGGTAAGCCAGCTACTTACCACACAGCCACTCCTGCGCCTATATATATATATATTTATATATATATATATGTATATGTATGTATATATATATATATATATATATATATATATATATATATATATATATATATATATATATATATATATATATATATATATATTCCATGGATGAGATCCAGACATTCTCCGTATAGACAACACCTAGTAGTGCTCAAAAGGTTCCAACTTAGACATCCATGCGGCTGCATATTGTGATGAGCTACATCTACTAACATTATTAGGGATCTCTGAGCCCCCAGGGACAGCTGTTGGACATACATATATATCTATACATATATCACCAATATTCAACTCCTTGAGTACTACCTGTCGTTTGTACTGCATGTAAGCTGGACCTATTAATATAAATATCTATATATATATATACTTAAAAATTCAACATCTGAAAGTCTCCACCTTCCTCTATCGTTTTCCATGCATACATATATATATTTTTTGTATTCCGTTCCCAAAGTATTATATTTGATATATTTAATGTATGTAATTTGTTTGTCCGCATAATTGCCTCTCTCTCCCCCTTCCCCCCTCTCTCTCTCTTTGTGTGTGTGTGTGTGTGTGTGTGTATATATACTCTTTTACTCTTTTACTTGTTTCAGTCTTTTGACTGTGGCCATGCTGGAGCACCGCCTTTAGTCGAGCAAATCGACCCCAGGACTTATTCTTTGGAAGCCTAGTACTTATTCTATCGGTCTCTTTTGCTGAACCGCTAAGTTACGGGGACATAAACACACCAGCATCGGTTGTCAAGCGATGTTGGGGGGACAAACACAGACATACAAACACATACACATATACACATATATATATACATATACATATATACGACAGGCTTCTTTCAGTTTCCGTCTACCAAATCCACTCACAAGGCTTTGGTCGGCCCGAGGCTATAGTAGAAGACACTTGCCCAAGATGCCACGCAGTGGAACTGAACCCAGGACCATGTGGTTGGTAAGCGGACCAGGTTTCGGAGTTAAAAATCTCTTACCGAGAGAAAATCTGCCCCTCTTCAGCGCGAACTGCTAGACAGTTATAATTCTCAGAATCTTATACAAGTTGTTCACCCCTAGAGGCGAACGTGTATATGGTTCTGCTAATTACAACAAAAGGATATCCAAAGTTAATGCAGTACGATCGTTTCATGCGACTCCATCTAGTTAAGCAATGTAAACATTACATCAAATGTAAGATGCAGAGCAATCCTCAGCTGCACAAAAATATAGAAATTTACTGAACTTTTTCTTCATCCATTCCCTTCCGGTCATCTCAAAATGTAACTACATGTGGATTGTTGGCGATTTTTTCCTCCATCTTCCTTTTTCTCTTGGACTTTCCTCTGTCTCCTGTTTCTGAAGAAGAGCTTTGCTCGAAACGTAAAACCACCTTTTCTAACTTCCCTGAACGTCTGTTAATACTTTGATTGTACCACGTCCTTGCGCTGTTGTTTTTTGCTTCTTGTTCTGCTTCTTTCTTCGTTTTTTTATTAATTACATATATATATATATATATATATATATATATATATATATATATATAAATTTAATAAATGGAGTAATACGCATATGTTAAATGAATTCTTTTATTTCCGACATATGTTTCGAAGATTACAAATGGTTCCTTCCAAAGGAATAAGTGATGTTGATAAAGATGTAATCTTCTCTTCAGGGAAATACATAGGATCCAACTTATATATATATATATATATATATATATATATATATATATATATATATATATATATATATATATATATATATGGAGAGAGAGAGAGGAGATGTACGTATTTTTATATATCTGTATGCATGTATATATGCTTGTTTGTATGTATGCCTACACACACACACACACACACACACACACACACACACACACAGTATTAACAGATGCTCAGGGAAGTTAAAAAAGATGGTTTTACGTTTCGAGCAAAGCTCTTCTTCAGAAACAGGAGACAGAGGAAAGTCCAAGAGAAAAAGGAAGATGGAGGGGGGAAAAATCGCCAACAATCCACATGGAGTTACATTTTGAACTGACCGGAAGGGAATGGATGAAGAAAAAGTTCTTTCTAAGACAGGAGAGTATAAGAGAAGAAAGTATATGTGTGGGTATGTGCGCGCGCGCGTGTAATAGATAGATAGATAGATAGATAGATAGATAGATAGATAGATAGATAGATAGATGGATGGATAGATACATAGATAGACGGACGGACGGATGGACGGACGGACGGACGGACGGACGGACGGACGGACGAACAGACAGACAGACAGACAGACAGACAGACAGACAGATAGACAGACAGATAGATAGATAGATAGATAGATAGATAGATAGATAGATAGATACATACATACATAGATAGATAAATAGATAAGTAGATAGATATGCAGCAAGAACACCAATTAACGGGCCAAACACCAACTAAGGGCCTAAGAAGCGAATCCGAACCACTGTATTTTCATGTTAAAAATAATAACAGAAACAGGATGCTGTCAAAGTTTGACGTCAGCAAAATTCTGATCGCTCAAATCAATAGAACCAGCAGATGTTTAACTCGTAAAATCCCGGTGTTATAAACAAGCATTTGGGGCGGAGACAAACAACATATTGAATTGTCATTAATAATTTTGTCCTTGGTGCCCTTTTCCTTGAAAAACATGTAGGCGTTGCTGTTTGAATAAGTGCAGGCGTGGCTGTGTGGTAAGAAGTTTGCTTCCCAACCACATTATTCCTGGTTCAGTCCCACTACGTGGCACCTTAAGGAAATGTTTTCTACTATAACCTCGGTCCGACCAAACCCTTGTGATTGGATTTGGTCGACAGAAGTTGAAAAGAAACTTGTCGTGTGTATATATATATATATATATATATATATATATATATATACACACACACACAAAATATGGGGGTTTAGTTCACAGGTGATCTAAACGACTAGGTACGCTAGGTAAGAGCTGTAACGGATTACTAGGACTCGAAGCTTATAGCCGAGACGGTAGTGATGGAGCCTTTGTAGACTTCCAATATACCGAATATATAATTGTTGAAGAGGATAACAAACGTTAACGCAAGGCAAACATCTCAAGTCGTATACATTATTATTTTTTGGAAAAAATTCAAAGTCTTACGGTTGTTTCTGGATATCCCAGAGTATGGGATACTCCGTCATCGGGTACAAATAGGGAAAATGAGAAGGGTATAGATTAATGAAATGACGACATAGAGGACAGGAGTAAAGGAATAAGGAAATAAAGAAAGAGAAGAAAAAAGAAGCATAAAAGTTCACAGCTCAACTTTCTGATCTTGTAGAAATAAGTCCATAAGTCCTTAGGTGCAATCCTGCGTAAGGACTTATGGACTTATTTCTACAAGATCGGAAAGTTGAATTGTGAACTTTTATGCTTCTTTTTTCTTCTCTTTCTTCATCTCCTTATTCCTTATTCTAGTGAAGTTGAACATCTTATCTGGCCACCACAGTCCCCAGATTTCAATATTATTGAACATTTATGGTGCATTTTAGAAAAACAAGGAGTCGATATCCTGCACCATCATCACTACAAGAACTGGAGACTGTTTTAGCTGAAGAATGGACAGAAATTCCTTTGTACGAGTCTATAACTCGTAGAATACAAGCTGTAATTACTGCCAAAGGCGGTTCTACCCCATATTAAAATAAATTTGTTTGAAATTTTAAGGTGTTTCCATTATTTTGTCTAACCCCTGTACATACAGGGGTCTTCTACACAGTTCTTAGTTTAGCAAATTCCATTCAATCCGAGATTATTTCTTCATTTAACAATAGCTTATATCACCCCATCAGCAATTTCTATTTAAACGTCTTCTATTTCATTTTGCTTGAATTACTGACACAAAACTGAACTATATATTAGATAAGATAAGATTAGACCACCTTTATTTTACTGCTTGAAAATCTTTGAAAGTGAAACGAGTGCACACCTGTTGTAGTCATTCATCATTTTACCAAAATAATCTTTTCTACTCCAGGCACAAGGCCAGAAATTTTGGTGGGGAGGGGGATAGTCGATTAGATGACCCCAGTACGCAACTGGTACTTAATTTATAGACTGCGAAAGGATGAAAGGCAAAGTCGACCTCGGCGGAATTTTTAACTCAGAACGCAATGGCAGACGAAATACCGCTAAGCATTTCGCCCGGCGTGCTAACGTTTCTGGCAGCTCGCCGCCTTATTCTGCCAAAATAATCATCCAGCTGATGATTGTGCAGAGTACAACTGGGTAGAGTACAATGTGTGTGTGTGTATATAATTATGTATGTGTGTGTGTATACATGTGTGTGTATATATAATTATATATGTATGTATGCGTGTGTATGTGTGTGTATGTGTGTGTATATATACATGTGTTTGTGTGTATGTGTATATATGTATGTGTGTATATATATATATATATATATATATATATATATATATATATATATATATATATATATCGCAAGATAGATAGATAGATATTACTACATTATATAACTCTATGTATGCGTATATGTATATATATGTGTATATGTATGTGTGCATGTATGTATATATATATATATATATATATATATATATATATATATGGAGAGGGAGAGAGAGAGAGAGAGAAAATGAAAGATAGAGAGAGAGAGAGAAAGAGAGAGAGAGAGAGAGAGAAAGAAAGAGAGAGAAAGAGAGAAAGAGAGAGAGAAAGAGAGAGAGACACTCACATACATACATATGCGTGTATGTGTGTCCGTCCATGTATGTCCGTCCCTCCGTGTGTGTGTGTGTGTGTGTGTGTGTGTGTGTGTGTGTGTGTGTGTGTGTTTGTTTTTCTTCACTCTCCTGTCAAATCTGTCTCAGCTACGACGTACGAGGATGAAATTTTTATTTTTACTATTTTTTTTTCTATTAAAGGGAAAACACGAGATAAAAGCAAACCGACATCGAAACCTGTTTCCGATGTTTTCGTTTCATTCTGTTCTGTTCAATATTAAAACCGGACAATAGGATTCCTAATGAGGCTGTGATTCATAACAATGATTTATTAGAAAATTCCAATAGAACGTACAATATCAACAGACTCTTATCTAAATGAGGGAAGAAAACAGACAGCGTTACCACCAACCCAAGGGAGGACGATCAATTCACAGCACACGTTCGTGTTTTAATAGTAACAAGTTGAAAATCAGTTGGAGAAAAAAAAATAACATAAAGAAAAGGAAATAAAAAAAAAACGTTTTATGGCAAAAGCCAAAATCAATATTTCTTATATTGCTGCTAACGAGTGTATCCATTGCAGTTCAGCAGTGTAGTAGTGGCACTCACCTTGTACTGTTGTGTCTAAACATCATCTACATATGTCTATTGCCTCCGGCCTCGGGCCGGTTACAGACTAGGGAGACTACAGGGAAAGGAGCACCATGTTCCCATCGAGGGCTCCTGTTCCAGTCAACCCACAGTCGATATGTTAAACTTCCCCAGTCGTTACAACACCGACTGGATGTCGACACTCTCAGATCAAACATCGCTAGCACACTTAACCGTGCCAGGCACACACAACACGATGGCTCATTACGGCGGAGACATGGCAGAGTGTCAACACTGGTTGTTATATTCACAACTACAGGCAGGCATACGTTTCTTAGATATTCGTTGTCGACATTATCGTAACGGGTTGCCAATACACCACGGAATTAAATACCAACATGCTGATTTTCCCATGGTTCTGCGAGAGATCGTTCGCTTTTTAATAGACTACCCGACAGAGATAATCATTATGCGTATTAAGAAGGAATTTCAGTCGGCTGAAAATAGCCGACCCTTTGAAGAAACGTTCCAGGCGTCTATCCAACAGTACATCAGGGACGGTCGAATTTGGAGTTGCTTCTCTTCTATACCCATTCTTGGAGACATCCGTGGCAAAATTGTTATCTTGCAAGATTTCCGGGGATCCGCGTACGGACTGGATTACAATGGTGACATGTTCTCAATTGAGGACCACTGGAAGGTGCCTACAATTCTGGACTTACACATAGGACACAAATGGCAGCATGTCAAACGTAAACTCGACGCTTCCGGTGAGGACGAGGGAAGTTCCGGTAAGTTGGATTTTACTAATGCCTTTACTAACTACTACAGAGTACCTACTGTGTGGTACCGTACCCATTGTACTCTAAAGTGCATATTTCCAGTTATCAACAATTCAGCGCCAACAATAATTACGATTGGTGTTGTACCTATCGTACTGTTCCCTATGTCAGGCCCCTAATAAACCTGTTAAAAGACCCGATATGAAATGTAGCTCCCCTCTTCACCATCACCACCACCACCACCACCACCACCCATTTCAATCTGCTTATTAAGTATTATAGTAATCACTGCTAAGTACATAGGATTTATGCATGCGTAACAGGTTTGTAATTGCACATGTAATATATAGGAAGTAGTTACAAGTGATGGAACAGAATAAAAGTGCTAGAACGATGTGTGTGTGTGTGTGTGTGCGTATGTATGTATGTATGTGTGTGCTATATACTTGTATGTATGCATATGTATGCGTGTGTGTGTCTATATAAATACAGGTGTGTATGTATATATGTATGTATATTCTTGTATGTATGCATATATATGTAACTATGTATGTATGTGCATATGTATATATGTGCATGCATGTATTTATACATATGCGTGTGTATGTGTATACATGTGTATATATATATATATATATTTATTTATGTATGTATGTATACATATATGCATATATTTGATATATATAAATACACACACACACACACACATACTTAAGTATGAACGTGTATCTTTATGCATACATATAAGCAACACGTGTGTGTGTGTGTGTGTGTGTGTGTGTGTGCGTGATCATTTATTCACAGAACGCTAACTCCATCGTTTCTACCTGAGGAAGATAGGCTACCTCGAAATCGTAAACCCATGCTAAACCAGCCGACAAATGCCAACTCCGTCGAATCTGGCCTGTCCAATATATAGCGTACAGTATAGCTCCAACACAATATCCATGCAACAGTACTGTAATCACAGAAGCAACAACATGCTTATACGGGTACAACACCAATTTTCCGAACATTAATGGTTCGGCACCTCTTATAGTCCACGCTAATTTACACTTATGTAACAGGCACCTGTATTTCATTTAATTGTCCAAGCAAATTTAAATTTAATGTTTGTTTAATTCGGGGTGTGTTGGCCAAGGTGACCACCGCTGGTTTGGAAAAATTACCAAGCTAGAAAGCTTTGGAACCAACCCCAGGAAAATACTTAGATTATAATATAGTAACTGCAATATAGCAATTTAAGGTGGTGTTGTTGTTTAACCCTAGGTCGGCCTTGAAAGGGAACATATCTTATAACCATAAGCGTTCCAGCCGCTGTCATCTTTTCCATTCTTTTATTCTTTTACTCATTTGACTGCGGCCATGCTGGAGCAACGCCTTGAAGGGTTTTGGTAAAACAAATCGACCCGCATGACTTATTTCTTAAGCCTAGCCTATCGTTCTCTTCCGCCGAACCGTTAAGTTACGAGGACGTAAACACACTAGCACCGGTTGTCAAACGGTAATGGAGGACAATCACACACACACACACGCACGCACGCACACACACACACACACACACACACACACACACACACACACACACACACATATATATATATATATATATATATATATATATATATATAAATGGCAGTGCCCCAGCATGGCCACAGCTCGTGAGCTGAAACGAGATAAAATGAAAAAAATGAAATATATATATACGACGGGCTTCTTTCATTTTCCTTTTACCAATTCCACTCACAAGACTTTGGTCGGTCTGTATGTATAAAAAGATACAGACACACATACTTGTTTCTACCAGCCTTTTTTAACCGTTTAAAAACAAAATCACCCTCGGTCCTATATGATAACTTGGGTCTCCCGTAAGCTTTAACGTTCTGAAAACCTAATACTTGACTATGCCGTGGAGGCGCGTGGCTTAGTGGTCAAGGGTGTTGGACTCGTGGTTGTAAGACAGTGATTTAGATTCTTGGACCGGGTGATACGTTGTGGTCTTAAGCAAAACACTTCATTTCATGTTACTCCAGTTCACTCAGCGGGTAGAATTAAATAATCCTGCGACGGACTGGCAGTCCACCCGGGGTAGAATATATGCACCACAGAAACTGGGAAACTCCGTTGCTTATATGTATGCATAAAGACTCGATATCCGGCAGCATGTTGTGTTCTTGAGCAAGACACTTTATTTCACTTTGCTCCAGTCCACTCAACTGACAAAAATGAGCTGTACATCTAATTCAGAAAGGCTAGTTTTGTCACATTACGTGTCACGCTGAATTGAATCTCCCTGCGAACTGCGTTAAGGGCTACGCGTGTCTGAGGAGTGCCCAGCCACATTCACGTTAATTTAACGAGCTGACTGTTCCGTTGATCGGATCGATTGGAAGCCTCATCGTCGAAACTGACGGTGTTGAGGTGGGTTGCTGTATACCACGATCAACACTTTTATTAGGTCGGCATTGTTGCTGTAAAAGCTGTATTGCCCCAGAGCATGGAGTGGTGTCTGCAAACTCAAATACTGCTCCGACAGGTACATACTGTAGTTGTCATTGGTCATTGGGTGTTTGTTCCGGCTCTCTGCGCTGAGTTCAAATCCTGCGGAAGTCAATTTTGCCTTCATTCTCTCTGGGTCGATAAATAAAGTATCAGACCTGAAATAAATGTGGATTCTACTCTTTCCTTCTTCCTCCACGTCTTTCTCTCTCTCTCTCTCTCTCTCTCTCTCTCTCTCTCTCTCTCTCTCTCTCTCTCTCTCTTTCTCTCTCTCTTTCTCTCTCTCTCTCTCCCCCCCCTCTCTCTCTCTCTCTCTCTCTCTCTCTCTCTCTCTCTCTCTCTCTCTCTCTCTCTGTGAATCAGCTACGTAAGAAAGCATTCACTGTGTTCGTTTTTACCAGAAGTGGAGAAGAGTTGGGCGAAGTGTCAGCAAATGATGTTCTGTTGGGACTGTCCTCAGTAGGACCGATGTGCAATGCAGCATGAAACAGCAATAAAGGATAAAAGAGGGGGAAAAAAACATATCTTTCACGCTTGCGGAACTTCAAGTGTGCTGTTACAACTGTCTGCCTGGAGCCCAGAGGATCACAAGCTTAACCGGGTTTTCGAGGCTTTCAGACGCCAGAGAGTATAATTCTCCATTTCCGCCACTGAACGGATGCCAGTCCGTCGCAGAGTTAAACCTCGTCCTAGCTGCAGCAGGTGCTCATTTTCAGGTGAGTGAACTGCAGCAACATGAGAGGAAGTGTCTTGCTCAAAGACACAATGTGCTGCCAGGTTTGCGAATCGAACTTTTGATCTAACGATCGTGAGCCCAACATGTCGTTTTGTAAAGAAACCTGCTCAATGAGTAAGTAAAATAAATAAATAAATAAATAAATACTTTAATTTAAAGTAGACGCATTTAGCTCCCTTCTCAAATCTGTTATAATCCCATACTAAAAGTACAGTCGGCATTTCTCCGCCATATAACATTATCTTGTAAACGTATTATTTTATTATCATCATCATCATCATCATCATCATCATCATCATCATCATCATCATCATCATCATCGTCATCATCATTATTATTATTATTATTATTATTATTATTATTATTATTATTATTATTATTAAGATATGGTTGACCAAATTTTCAGTTGTTTTACTAGAAGGAATAATGGATGATATCTATTGAATATCAAATCGTTACATCTCACTTTATATATATAAGACAACCGGCGAATGAATTTATCTCTGTACTTAGCATAATTTATAGTTGTAATCGGATTTAAAAACTAGGACATTTTCTAATATTATCTGAGCCTCAATGAGACGAGTGGCTGATTGGTTGAATTATTAGAAGCGGACAAATTGTCTTGAAGCATTTAGTCACAGCGCTTTACGTTCTTAGTGTAAGTCCTGTCGAGGTCAGCTTTGCCTTTGAGGCTGAGGATTGGCAGACTCGCTAGAGCGTCGAACAAAAATACCAACTTAGCCTTTTATCATATTGGATAGGATAAAAGGATAACGACCATTCCCGAGTCTCATAGGGTCTCATAGACTCATAGGGCGGATTTTCTGGTTTCCGTGGCGAATATATTCGCCACTGGGTTGGACGCCAGTCCGTCGCAGGATTGGTCATTTTTGTCAGCTGAATGGATCGGAGCAACATGAAATGTAGTATTTTGCTCAAGAACACAACGCGTCGCCCGGTCCAGGAATCGAAACCACAATCTTATGATCATGAATCTAACGCCCTGTCCACTAAGCCACGCGCCTCCAACATCATACTGGAATCGATAAAAATAAAGTACCAGTCAAATACTAGGGCCGGTATAATCGATGCCCTCCCACCTCTTAAATTGCTGGCTAAATTACAAAACAATTCTTTTGCAGCATCGTTAGAGCATCGGAGAAAATGCTTTGTAGTGTTTCTTCTGATTCTATGTGCAGTGTTCAAATCCTTGACATCGAATGGCTATGGGGGTCCAGAAGAGTAAAAGAGGAATCAAAGGGGTTCATAGGAACAAAAAATATATATACGACTGGGTGCCACTGCTTTTGGTAGAGTTGGGAGGGCCGAGAGGGCATCTACGAGGTCTGATTAATAAGTATCCGGACTGTTGCCATTGTAACGAAGCTAAAGTACGTAGAGTGAAGCCTCTCGACACAAATTGATCTTGAATTCTGCTGTGCTTGCGCACTGAGTTTTAACGTATTTGCTCACTTTTGCTGTTTACAGCGGTGCTTCGAAGGAACGTGTGTAGTGTGTGATCGTCACATTGACCATGACAATGAAAGTTGTCATGGCAATACCTGCAAAGCAGCCTACGCAAAGCGGCCTACGCAAAGCTGCAGAAAGTGTATGGAGAGGAGTGTATGAGCCGCACACAAGCGTACGAGTGGTTCAGATATTTCCAAGATGGCCGAAAAAATGGCGATATTGACAAACGTTCTGGGGGACCTGCAACCAGCAGAACTGAGAAAAACATCGCAGATATGAGGGGAAATCGTCGAATCATCATCTGTGAGTTATCAGAGGATGTGCAGATTAGTTATGGTTCAGTTCGCTCTATTATCACTGAATATTTGGGTATGAGATGCGTATCTGCCAAGCTTGTGCCAAAACTGCTTTCGGCTGACCAAAAAGACTCAGGTTTCAGTTGCACAAGATCGTGTTGATTGTGTCGAGAACGCTGAAAACTTTTTGAAAACTTTGCATAGACCTCTGAGCAAGTATCGCCAAGCTTTTGGCAAAATTTGATGCAGATTCTCTGCTCAATTTTCTCTATCATTATCAATGCGACGATCACACGCTACACACCTACCTTCCAAGCACTGCTGTAAACAGCGGAACTGAGCTAGAACGTTAAAACTTAGTGCGCATGTGCAACAGAGTTCAAGATCAACGTATATCAAGCAACTTTACTCTGCGTGCTTTAACTTCTTTACTATGCCAACAGTCCGGATACTTATTGATCAGGCCACGTACGTCTGTTCGCGGCTATTTTGGGAATAGCAAAAGGCATGGAACAAACTGCGAGTGAGTATAACGGTTAAACGCAGAAGGGGAGCGTGTGGGTGGAGGTGGAGCTGAGAGAATGGTCAGCTGCAAGTTAACAATTATTCCCTTGCTTCAGTAGGATCTCTTGAATATTTTGGTGTGCGACCAATTAAGGCACTTGGTGTTGAATTGGTAGTTTTTTTTTTTTGCTTCGTTTTCATTCTTCCTATTTTTCCTCTTCTTTTTTCTTTCCGTTTTCTTTTTCTTTCTTCGCT
Organism: Octopus bimaculoides; assembly: GCF_046866305.1. Classification (NCBI taxonomy): domain Eukaryota; kingdom Metazoa; phylum Mollusca; class Cephalopoda; order Octopoda; family Octopodidae; genus Octopus; species Octopus bimaculoides. Next base: position 11,973,007 of record NC_142945.1, on the reverse strand, counting down.
TATGTTTGTGTTTTGCTTGGATTTGGATTTGGATTTTAATGTGAGTTTTGTATTATATATTTATCGAATTCTATTAAATGTTAGTTGAAAATATTCTTAATAAATTTCCCTTTTATGAATTCTATTGTGTTGCAAGCCAACGAAGGAGCTTCTATCAGGTCGCTAGAAATAGCAACCAAATCTCTTTCAAATCACACCTTACCATTTTATATTTACATATAAAAGACACATACATAATATAGTCCAGGATACACAATAGCTGAAAAAAAAAAGCTGGGACGGTCATGGTTGGAATACCTTTGATATTAGATTTAATCGAACAAGGCTGCTGGCGTTAGACAATAACAACTATCACGATTATTTCTTTCATTCTAGAATATTCTCGTTCTTGGAATGATGCCCACAAATAATGTATCCACCATGTACAGCTATTTTTCACATATACAACATAGTTTTCATGCTATGCGCCTGAATCTTAATTGCAATTTATATTGATGGTGGACAATCACTCTGGGTTTCCGCGAAAATCTCTTTTAATGTGTTTTTACAGCGTGTAGCTAACTTTTATGTTTTGGTCAGTTGTCCTTTTGTGTGTGAAAAAATCTATATATTATTTCTTTTTTATTTTGGCCTTCTGGGTCTATTGTATTGTTGTTTTTTGAACTATAGACTTCTAGGTCTGCTGCATCTTTCTCGTTCAATTCCTCTTTGTTTTCCTTCTTTTAATCTCTACTAACGTTTATGAGATATCTCTAATTCACATTTTCATCTGTGCACATTATTAACGAAAGTTCCCCATAAGAATATACAGGATGATCCATAAATAGTTTTTACCGCTTTACATATACAGTGGGGTACCCATATACAAACGGTTCTCTAAACGAATAAATTGAATGACGAATTGTTTTTCTAATGAAAATTAAACTCGCATAAGGAGCTGAAATTTGGCCAACGAACAACGAACAGACTATGCCCATGTATAAGGTTTACTAACGCATCCATTCGCTAAGCGAGTTGAAATTTGAACAACAAACAAACCATAAGCAGACTACGGCACATAGAAGTACTGGGATAGAATATACGAACGGAACGCTGTATAAACATATTTATATATTCGTGAGTAGTCTACTCGTCGTTTGTTGTTCAAATTTCAGCTCATTGGTTGAATATAATTTTCTTCAGAAAGACTGTTCGCTATATAAGTGCTGGAAGAGCGTGTAGAAACGGTTCGCTAAAGTCCGCATACGCATTTCAAGTAGCTTGCATATTCTAATATTCTATATAGAAAATAAAAATAGTTCTCATATTTTTTGCTAAAAGCATAATTATGATTGACAGAAGCATGGCAAAGGGGAAAATATACAAGCACACACACACACACACACATGTATATATATTTATCTGTTTGTTATCGTTAGATGGTAGAGGCGCGTCGCATAGTGGTTAGACTGTTGGCCTCATGATCGTAAGATTGTGGTTTCGATTCTTGGACTGAGGGAAACACGTTGTGTTCTTGAGCAAACCACTTCAGTTCACGTTGCTCCAGTCCACTCAGCTGGCAAAAATGAACAATCCTGCGACGGACCGGCGCCAAGGAAACCGCGAAACCGTCACTTCACGTGAAATGTAGTGTTATGCCCAACACCACAACACACCGCCCGCTCCGAGAAGTGAAACGACGTTCGGTAGTGCAATATCTCAAACACTAAACCACGCGCCTTCCCATCTTCCCATCTTCTCACCACAGCATAAATATATAACAGCAATAAAATAATTAACAGTAACAACAATTATGAACAATGTTGATGTATTTAGGACCACTCGTATTTTGTTTTTTATTTGCAGTTATCTATATAACCTACACCAGTGGAACCAGCTTCTGGGCTTGGCCTAAGGCCGTAGCTAATCGTCTCAACCCTCGACTCCAGGAATACTTACAAGGAAAGAAACCCAAGAAACGGTTTGGTATTATTTGTATGGATTTTCCAACAATCACTCTGATCGAAAGTATTATACGCTGTAACTTTCAATCGGAATTGAACTCACAACCCACTTGTACGAAATGAATTCATCGCATACAGAGAGGAACTCCTCAGTAACTTCGTTACGAACTGAGAAGTGATTTAAAGAGTGACAAGCCTTTAGATGTGAATAGTCTGTAGGTGTAGATGAGACATAGTTAAGATCCATCCTCTAATATGGTCTACTGACATTCATAGAGCTGTGTGTGCGTATATTTGTGTGTTTGTGTGTGTGTGTATGCGTGTGTATATCTATTTATACACACACACACACATATGCATGTATATATAAAAGCTTAGCGACCCTTTGTCCATTTTTACGCACTGGGTTCAAATTCCGGTGAGGTCAACTCTACTTTTGCATCCTTTCGGGGTTGACAGTGGTAAGAGATTCTCAAGAGAGCTGAACAACAGAAGGTCTTCGGAGGAGAATCCACTCCCCCCACCCCCACTCAGGCAAGCGTTGCGGCCCTTAACTTCTTACGGGTCGTATACAGGTCATGACTCCTGGGTTCCATTCTGCTGACATTTTGGATATCGGACACCTGTGCATTTAAACCGCCTGAAAATTTCAACTCATTTCCGTTGACTCAGCTTTCAAACTTATACTTAAAAAAAAAGTACCAGTTACGCACTGGGGTTGATATAATCGACTATACCCCTCCTCCAAATTTCAGGCTTTGTGCCTATAGTAGAAAGGATTACTGGAAGTGTTTAAAGCTGCAAGCTGGCAGAATCATTAGCATGCCGAGCGAAATGCTTAGCGGCATTTCGTCCGTCTTTACGTTCTGAGTTCAAATTCTGCCGAGGTCGACCTTGCCTTTCATCCTTCCGGAGTCGATAAAATAAGTAGCAGTTGAGTACGAGGGATGATGTAATCGATTAGCCCTCTTCTCCCCACCAAAAAAATTTCAGGCTTGTGCCTAGAGTAGAAAGGATTATTGGAAGTGTTTAAAGCGGTAAGCTGGCAGAATTGTTTGTGATTCTCGAACAAAGTGTTTAGAAGCATTTCTTCTTGCATTTTACGTTTCCTGTTCAATTGCCGTCGAGATCGATTTTGCTGTTAATCTTGCCCGAGATCGATAAAATAAAAAAGTACCAGTCTAAAGCTGATGTAAATGTGATCGACTAATTCTCTCCCCCACTAAAATTGCTAGCCTTGTGACAACATTTTAAACAAATGTGGCCGTGTGGTAAGAAGCTTGCTTCCCAATCACACGGTTCTAGGTTCAGTCCCACTGCACGACACCTTGATAAGATAGCTCTCAGGGGGTCCAAAAACACGATAAGGTTGGGAACCCCTGTTATTAGAACATCAAGAGATAGTCTCGTTTAAGATGGAAACAGCACAAAACGTGGGAATGTTGAACATCTCGTGATGGCAATGATTATTGTTAAGTGAAGACATAAAAAAAAACTGGAGATTTTACCTAGAAAAATTCCTATAAATAAGTAAAATTTTGTTGTCAGATTTTGGCACAAGGCCAGTCAGTCGCGGGGGATGGGCTAAGTTTGTTAGATCGATCCCAGTGTTCAACTGGTACTTATCGATCTTGGAAGGATAAATCTGAACTCAGAAAGTAATGAAGGACGAAATACCGCTCAGCATTCAGCCCGGCGTTCTAACTATTCTGCTCGTTCATCGTCAAATATAAATAAAATAAAATATTGGTTTCACATTTTGGCACAAAGCCAGCAATTTGCGGGAAGGGGAAATTCGATCGCATCGCTCCCAGTGCTCAAACGATACTTATTTTATCAACCCCGATGGCTGAAAGGAAAAAGTTGACCTCGGCAAAATTTGAACTCATGTAATGACAGACATATTGCTGCGAAGCTGTTTGCCCGGTGCGTTAACGATTCTGCTAGCTCGCCGCCTTATGAATAAAGACATTAAATGACTGGAAATGACATACATTTTAAATGAAACATTAATTTGTAGTTTGTTGTTCTGATTTTATTTTTACATTAACATTGATATTATTATCTATTATAATTTAACCCTTGGTCAGTCTTTATTCGGCGATCCTAAGATCAAAGACGTTCAACCCGTGACTATTTACATATCAAGGACTATATTGTCCAATGAGACCTTTAAAGACTCTACTTCTTTAGGCCTTGGAGGAGATTTTTCTGCTATTTCTCGCAGGCCATCGACCACTGTTGAAGCTCCTTTATTGGATCAGTTAGAATCTTATATAGTTTTTTACATAGGCACCACAGAGCCATTCTCTTGGAGGAAGAGATATAATTACCTGAACCAACCACAAAATACGACTGCTTTATATATATATATATATATATATATATATATATATATATGTAATATAATATAATATAATATAATATAATATATATATTATATGTATACACATATACATATACACACACATATACACACTCAAATATATATATATATATATATACATATATATATATATAAACTTATACACACACATACAGTGGAAGCTGCTTATTGTGAACGGTTTGACACTAATGAGATTAAGTAAATAAGAGCTTGGAACCCACTAATTTTGCTAATCGGTTGATAACATCCAAAGCAGCTTCTACTATATATATATATATATATATATCAGTCTTCTCCGGTGATACGAAAGTTGAAACATGACCGGTGTGTAAGGAAGTATTGAATAAAAGAAAATCTCTTTGTTTTTAATATTTGTTATTTTCTTTTCTTATTTGTGGATTTCTCTTACCCTATAATTAGGTGTGTCGAGGCGCAATGGCCCACTGGTTAGGGCAGTAGACTCGCGGTCATAGGATCGCGGTTTCGATTCCCAGACCGAGCGTTGTGAGTGTTTATTGAGCGAAAACACCTAAAGCTCCACGAGGCTCCGGCAGGGGATGGTGGCGAACCCTGCTGTACTCTTTCACCACAACTTTTCTCTCACTCTTACTTCCTGTTTCTGTTGTGCCTGTAATTCAAAGGGCCAGCCTTGTCACATTGTGTCACGCTGAATATCCCCGAGAACTACGTTAAGGGTACACGTGTCTGTGGAGTGCTCAGCCACTTGTACGTTAATTTCACGAGCAGGCTGTTCCGTTGATCGGATCAACTGGAACCCTCGTCGTCGTAAGCGACGGAGTGCCAATCAAGATCAAGATCATGATTACGTGTTTGTGCACGCCAGTGTGTGTGTGTGTGTGTGTGTGTGTGTGTGTGTGTGTGTGTGTGTGTGTGTGTGTGTGTGTCTATGAGCGTGTGTCAGCGTGTTGTCCCTACATAAGTGTTATAGGCTACCAAAGAATATGTCTGTAAATTCTTAACCAACATAGAATCAACACATACAACCATATTTAGGTGGTTTCTTTTTCTGTTTTTTTTCAAACAAAAACTTTTTTATAATTCTAATAATATTCGCCGAAGCTATTGGTTTCTTTTTTGCTGAACCGCTAAGTTGCGGGGACGTAAACAAAGCAACGTTGGTAGTCGAGCAGTGGGCGGAAGAAACACAAAGAACACACACACACACACACTCACTCACTCATATATATATACACACGCACATATATATACATATATGTATATATTTATATATATATATATGCACACACACATATATATATATACACACACTTATATATTTATATATATATATGTGTGTGTGTGTGTGTGTGTGTGTGTGTGTGTGTATGTGTGTGT
>NC_142945.1:11942322-11962322 GCF_046866305.1 Octopus bimaculoides | reverse complement strand
TAGTTCCCAACCCTTTCATTACCATGGACCCCTTTTATTTAAATGAGTTTTCCCACGGCCCCCTTTTAATATGCTTATCCTCGTGTGTGTGTATATATATACATGAGTTTTCTGTCCAGGTGGTTCATCAGAATTTCAACATGTCACAGTAGGCCCTAATAAGAAATTTAGTGAGGGCCACTGAGAACTTCTGTCTTTGGTGAACTGAATCATTGAGACCAAAATGTCATTAGAGGGTGGTGGGGTTCCTTTTAGTGCTGGTGGTAGAAGACAAACAGTTGACTCTACAGTTTGTAAGTTGACATCCTGCCAACTCGAGTTTTTGCTATAACCTTGACAAGCTAGGTCTGTCTAGCACAGTGCTCCGCAACCTTTTTTCACTTGCGGCACACTTATATTCTTTTCAAAGTTTGGCGGCACACCTGAACTAAAAATGTAACTAAATGTATAAAGGGGAAAAAATTATATTCATGTTACACTGCGGCACACCTAACATCCTCTCGTGGCACACCAGTATGTCGCAACATACCGGCTGCAGAACACTGGTCTACACTCACCACGACTGACTTGAACTTCGTATCTCTCACCTGCCAGCTGATTGTGTTACCGTTAACACTACATTCTTCTATTAGGTGCTTTGTATTATTTCTGCTATTTTCACTCCATAAAATAATTTGTCAGTCACTTAACGCTAGTAGGACAGATTACCAATTAATAGTTGAGCTGAATGTTATTTTAAAATAATCATATCATAAAGTGATAAATATCAATCAATGACAAATATTATTTTTATTTTCTGGCAGGTATAAGAGATCGCATCGGGTATGACCAAGTCTTATCCTGAACGCGACACCAAAATGCAACCGTTGTTATGCTTGCCAAAGTAGCGACGAAGTAGTGTACAATGGTTGGCGTAACAAAGTAGAATTATTTACTGCAGTGGTTGCCAAACTTGTTTTGTCGCAGAAATCTATGTTTTCCAAAGATCGTGGAACGCGGAATCAATATTTTCTAGGAAACTCCCGGCACACAAGTTTTAATATATAAGACATTAAACGGAATAAAATTCGTTTTACAGAGAGAGTATTATTTTTTATTTAAAAATAAAATCATGAGAAATTACTCATTAATTTGAAAATAGAGAAGACAATGTTTTTATAAAATAAAATTCTATTAAATTCTATCAAAATTCTATTATTTTGTTGAAATCTATTAAAATTCTACTTAAAAAGTTCTGTTGATTCTGTTATTATTTTCGGAGAGCTGGCAGAATTGTTAGCTCGCCGGACGAAATGCTTAGCGGCATTTTGTCCGTCTTTACGTTCTGAGCTCATATTCCGCCGAGGTTGATTTTGCTTTTCATTCTTTCGGGGTCGATAAAAATAAGTACCGATGTAATCGACTAGCCCCCTACTGCCCCCATAATTTCAGGCCTTGTGTCATTTGTAAAAATAATAACTATTATTATTATTCCGCTTTTTCGTGGTATCCTTGGAACTTTTCCACGAATCCCTCATTGACAAATAATCCAGGGACGGCATCTTCATCACAAACAATAGTTAAGTTAATTCTAGTTAGATTTATAACGCCGCTGTTTGCTGCTACATAAAATATGTTAATAACAATTACTAATGTTCAACACAGTGAGATGCTCTACATTGGGTCTATGTTTGCTATTAGAAATATCTCGAACAAATTATGAATTAGCGGCTAACGTCCTGTTGTAGCTATCTAATCTAGTTAAAATAGTCCGCCCAACGCCTAATTGGAGATTAAATATCAGGTGCCCTGAGGTGTAATTGACATTCTCGTTCGAATTCCGTTGCTCAACGTTTATGTTTCAAAATGCATTGTTCTTTTTCGACTAAAAATGGTGCTTATAATATACAAAAATAGGTATCAGTAAAAAAAAAAAAATATACAGGGAGGCGACTTCTTTATTATCGCCATCATTACCTCCCTTAAACACTGGCACGTCTGTTTTATAGTAGTAGGTGGCGTCTGCATTGTGTATATAGCAAGAACCTTGCCCTTACGTTTGACAGTTGTTGGCGAACGTGACAGGGGGAAAGTCTCAGATCTTTACCCGGGTAAGTTGTTCATCGTAGCATCGAAATTTTGCTTTTCAGATGTTCTTTCTTTCCTTTTTTTTCTTATATTCTTCTACTTGCAGGAATTGATTGTTATTATCCCGCATCGCTTTGTTAACATCATTAAGCAACAACATTCGCTTTAATTTAATTCTATCTAACACAAAGCAGTACTAAAATAACCTTCATCATTGTCTGAAGGTCGTTTGCTGACAATCTGGAAATTGGTAATGTACTCCTATATACGACAGATTGTCGTGTACTTTTAACAACGACTAATGCAATTAATGTCTTTTTTAACAGTAATTATTTTAAAAATTCTGCTTATTTATTTATCTATTTATTTATTTATTTATTTATTGTTACTAATTTTGTAATTATCCTTACCAATTCCGCAGAATGATTTTAATATTATATCAAGCTTTCTATTCACTTTCTTCGGGTTTTTTTTTTTTTCTATAATTTTTTTTTTTTCCAGAAATATAATATAGAATTAAGTTGTTTTAAACCATAAATGCTTGATTTTCATTTACATCCCGCGAAAGAGAGAAAGAAATCCAATTTATTTCACCTTGAACTTTTAATGTCAAGGTCTTTTGCTAAACCATCTTTCATTTAAGCAAACAGACAAAAAATAATAAGATACTAATTTCCGAAGAAATATATTTCTTATAATATTTTATATATCATGCAAACTAGAAAAAATAAATTTGAACATTAAAACCGATGAATTCGCAACAATTTGTTGTTTATATCATACTACGTATTCACGTTTTCTTCATATTATTTCAATATATTATAATATTTAATTAGCATATTCAAATACTTTGACGAAAGACCATTCTGTAATGCGAATACATTAACATATCTGCATTTGAATATATTAAATCGTCATACTTTTATGATTTCGTTGTTGATGGTGATGATGTTGGTTTTAGCGCCAGCTCAGTCCTGAACGAGCAGACCTATCATCAAAAGCATTCCATCCGTGACTATCCCATCGTATTCCTAGATGTAGAGGACCCATGATTACATTATCCAACTGGTCCGTTTCTAAGACGGCAGGGTGTAATTTTGGGAATGTTTAGCTGCTATTTCTAATACATCAGGCAACCATAGCGAAGCTGCCCTGTTGCACCATGCATTTATGTATTTGCATCTTATTGTGCGTTAATTAAAAGTATATTTATTTCCTAAGATAATACTCTGGTGTCTGTGAGTTTTGTGGAGTGTTTAAAACCATAATACAATATTTAAGCATTTATGCAGACGAGTCGCAAATGAGACGATTTTTTGCTTGGCCCAAAATAGCCATTGTTTTTATAGAAAACAAGCAGAAGATATATTGTAGGAGGTTTATGTTTCTTTCTCTTCAGACTATTAGAAATGCAACGGAAATGTAATATGTGCTGGCTCCATATATGAGTCTAAGTTTTCGCTAAAACAGAAATGCATGTATGTATGTATGTGATTGTGCATGTATGTATGTATATGTATTTATATATACGTATGTGTAGATAGATAGATATGTACAATGTGTGTATATGCATGCATGTATGTATATGTATGACTATATATATGTTTATATAGGTATGTATATATATATATGTGAGTGTGTATGTATGTCTTTCTCTCTCTCTCTCTCTCTCTCTCTCTATGTATATATATATATATATGTATATATATATATATATATATATCTCTTTGTCTCCCTTTTATTTTATTTGAATAGCCAAATCCTGCGCCAAATGGATTGCTGTGCAGTAAAATAAAAATACGATGTAAGGTATTTAGTAGTAACCTTACAGGTACATCCCTGATTACAAAATTCTCTTGTTTTTTTTTTTTTTCCTTTAATGAGTTTACAAAATGTAATGCACCTTAGTCAGTCTGGGCTGGCATTTCCTTCGTTAAAAGTGCATCGTAACTTTCTAAGTGGGAGGCAGAAGATTTTGGCAGACTTTCTTCCAAATTAATTATTTATCACAATTTTTTTCTGGCATGAGTCGTAAAAAAATTTTTTAATGTTTGTTTCATGTTATTCATATAGGAATATGGAAAACGCTTTCTCTTTATATTTACCCAAATGTAACATCACAAAACATAGCAAATTGACGATTTTTTTGTCCTCTGTGTACAAAAATAACCGATGCACCAACACTACTTTTCGTGGTAACTAAGTATAATAATCATCATTATCGTATTTGATGGCATTTGACGCACTATTTCCAAAAAACATCACTTCGAATCCTACATAAGAAGTTGAGCCTCCTTCAAGCTTTAATGCCCTGAAGACTTTTTTCTTGAATTTGTGGGGTGTGTCTAATATGCTTATACAGATTTTATGCTATTAAATACAATAATGAAATCAATAGAACATGTTAAATTCGTTAAACCGAAGGTTAAGGACTGTCCTTTCTCTACAGAATCATAAACTTCATATGCAGAATGGCCTTGAAGTGCAATTACTGACAAGCCATTTATAGCGAAATGTCATTGCTGTGATAAGTCACTTGTCTACAAAATTGTTAACCTTAACGCCAGACGTATTTCTGCTTATGATAGATTTTTTACATAACTTCTGTAAAATGCAATACAGATATATAAATAAAAGTTATAGAATTAAACCAAAAAATACCCTAATCGATTCCTTTTTAAGACATAAAATTACTATAGCAATTTTATGTCTTAAAAAGGTACAGTCTAAATCCTTAACACAATTTCCTTAGGGGTATAAAACGTATAGTTACATCGAATGAAATTTGATTTAATAACCATGAAGCGTTGAACTAGAGTTTGTAGATAATATAATACATCTGTGTTCCTCTTTGTAAAGTTTTTTTAAAATGTGTTCCTCAAATATAGAAAGAAAATCATTCGTTTCTCCGTTTACCTTGGCACAATTTCAGTTTTGGGGTCAGCAACCTTGAACAAATTGATTTATCAATTACATTCGTTGTCTAATAAGTAAAATTTGATATTTAAGCAGCATCTAGCAGGTGCGTCACAACGAAAAATTGATATCTAGAAGAAGAAAAAAAATTATTAATTCTTTAAGAAAATAAAATTGTTTCAAAATTAATGGAACAATGTTATGTTCCTTAATATTTGTTAGTTCTTCAAAAGTCCTTGTTTCGAGACCCAAACGTTACCAAACACTTCAAACTGATTAACAAATGTTTCTCATAACGAAAATAGTTACAATTTATTCACTATCATTTATTTATTGTCGTTTTTGTGTTAGTTTCCCCCCGCTATTTACGCCCCTATTTTCGTTATAAAAAACATCTTTTATCAGTTGGATGTGTTCCCAGTTTTCCCAACTCGTTCTCATTCAGGGGTTGAAACTGAAGAATTTCTTTAAAATAAGTTATGTCGAAGTTGTTTGGAAATTATCTGAAGTGAGCTGTTATTGTTAATAAGATTATACTCTTTAGGGCTACTAATCTTATCATAATATTTTTATATATAATGTTTACACAAATTTCAACCAGAGAATTAGATCCCCGAGGATGACTGAAGACCAAACCGATCGAAACGTTGTTTAGATGTTAATGTTTAAAAACAAAATTCATATCTAAAAGATGAGGTTAATAAGAAAGAAAATTATCATCTTATTGGTTTGGAAACTCTTTGTAAAATTTTCATAAACCGAATAAATCTAATAAGTCCAATAAATCTATCAAAAAACTCTTCCAACAAAATCTTTCTCCCTTTTGTATGTCTTTGATTTTAACGAACCTTAACAACGATATCTGCATGCCATTACTAATTATTTTCTTTCTGGTTGGTGATCTCAACTGACCAACACCAAGAACTTTCACTCAAGGTAAGCACATCGTGTATTTTGTTTTCCATCGTTATTGCGTTTTTGCTGCGCTGTTCACGTTTAACTAGCTTTGCTCAAATGGTCATTGCTAGCTTCAATCAACATAGCTTTTTCTGCCCAGGTTGGCTTTGTTCGGTGGTTTTTTTCGAACATTTTACTCTTTAGAAAAAAATTTTATTTTTTTTATTTCTTACCTCAGAACAGATTTTATTTATGCTTCTAGTGTTTAAATGTATATAGTTCAAACTGAAAATAGTTCTAACTTTAATCTTGCAGTTAACTGAAAACTATTTTGAGTTTTAACTTCTACCAAACTATATAATATCGTTTGATGCATTTGTTTGACTTCAATATCTTTGAAAGCTTTTGTTGTTTCTTTATATATATAAAAAAAAAAAACTGGTTGAATTGTTTGTATGTTGTTTTTTACTAATTACTTGTCAAAATACCCTAATCCTAGCATTAGCTGAGAGCAGCATGCATAGTTTGCTATTTTAAATTGTAGAAAATGTAACATGCTTCTTCTATTCTCTTTTACAAATCTCTAAACAGTGCAGTTGTAGGATGGGGTGGAGTCGGGGGTGGACGTGCTATTCTACTCGTCAACCACAAGCAGTAGGGTTGGGTGGGTAGCAGCTGTAGTAACTGGAGTTGCAACGACTGTAACTGACACAGAAAGTTATCGATGGCGGGTGAGGGGCACCATGTTAAAGCGAATTGTACGTACTTCTAGCTTATCGACAACTTGGTGTCGGTGGAGAAATACTCTACTCGACTGTTGCAAGGTTATTTGAGGGGAAGGAGGGGGAGGATTAGGAATGTGGAGGGGGTGCAAAGTCTGCCAAATGCTGTCCGGGTTAGGGAAGATAGGCCTTTTAACTCAAGCTCACCGAATATTCACGAGGATGCCGGATTGAAAGTAGGTATAGCTTATCGGCTGCTTTAGGGGTTGGTGGTGGGAATGTGACTACATTCATAAAATACTGTAAGAAGCAGGATGAGAGATGTGGGGGGGTAGAGCTGGGGCGAAAGGGAGTAGGCCAGGCAGTTAATGTGGAGGCAGGGGGCTGAGACTCGGTTAAAGTTCCGAACTAATTCGTTAGCACAATACTATCCTAATGAACACTTTGTGTAATTAATTACTTTCTGCTATCAACACAGGGCCTGAAAGATTGGGAGAAGTATGGCTAGTCGATTACATTGACTTCCAGTACTAAACTGGTACTTATTTTTATCGATTCCATTAGAATAAAAGGCAGAATCACATCGGCTGAATTAGAACTCAGAACCTGAAGAGATGCCGCCAAGTATTTTGTCCAGCGTCCTAACGACTGTGCCAGCTCGCCGGCTTAACTTATTGTGATTAATTTAGATATGTTCAAATACATTGATACAGGAAGTCACATACAACTTGAAAGCTCCACCCAGTATATGAGGGGTAAGAAACAGAAAGATAAGCTATCAGAAAATAAATAAACGAAGTTATATACCTGTATGTATTTAATGTTGTTGTTATCAAGTAGCTACACCACTTCGCGAGGGACTTTTCTGCATCTGCTTATGAGGTCGGCGTTATTGTTACCTGACAATTCAGCTGGATGAATATAACTTACTCTTCCCAACATGTCAAGTGATAGTATCGGGTGGGGGTGGGGAATAATATAAATAGATATACTCTGAAGTGCGATTCATTTACATAATGGTATAATATCGGTTTCAAATTTTGGTACACGGCCAGCAATTTCGAGAGAGGGATAAGTTATGGACTCCAATGTTCAACTGGTACTTATTTTATCTACCCCGAAAGGATGAAAGGCAAAGTCGACCTCGGCGGAATTTATACTCAAAATGTAAAGACGAACGAAATGCTGCTACACATTTTTCTCGGTATGCTAACGATTCTGTCAGCTCGTCGCCTGATGCATAATGGTATAACAGTGGTTTTAAATTTTGGCACAAGGCCGGCAAGTTCGAGGGAGGAGTAAGTCGATTACGTCGAACGCAGTGCTAACAACCAAACAGTACCACATAGGTTATGGCTAAATAAATAAATACATGGATTATAATCATGTGTACTTATTCTGGTTGTGAAATTTGGCTCCACGGGGGAATTTTCGGCTGCTTAGAATGGTATTCGAAATGATGGACTTTGTTGTCACTAAAAAAAAAAAAGTTGGTATTTACAGCCGAAGCAGAATCTGCTTGCCTCCCTTTCCCAAGATGCCAAGATCTTGTCTTCATCATTTAGTCAGGAGGGAAGGTCAGTGCTCGTGACTCTTTGCGGGGTCTTCGGGGCTACAGAGGGGGAGAGAGTGAAGTATGTATCCTTAAACTGGAGGCTTGGCCCAGATATTTGCAACTAAGTAGACTCGACCAAAGGACCAGGGGGTCGTGTAAACCGTGGAACCAATTATGCATAGACTGTTGTTTGTTCAGCTGCGGTTTAGAATTTGGTAATGGTTGAAATGGCACCTGAGAAAGTTAACCAGGCGTCAAAAGAAATTTAGCAAGTTAATTAACAAATGAAAAGACGATATTTTATTTGGGTTTAGTCGATCTTCAATCAAGTGCTTTTAGTAAACTGCCGAAAATCATATACCTTGCTCAATAGTTAAAGACCAAACGCAATGATTGGAGCACTATTTGATCCCATAGTCTTTGGATCCCGGTCAACAACCACGTCTCCGTAATTTTAATAGATAATGCTTTAAAGGTAAAGCAATCGTCTGGAATATGAAGAATAAGTGCTCAATTCTCACCATGCTTCACCTAATTATATATATAATATATATATATATATATATATATATATATATATATAGTCGTCAGACTCAAATGGCCAGATAGGTTATGCGCCGTCGGCCATTTGAGTCTAAAGGGTCACCTATACGGCTAAGCGTTTTATAGGTGCGAAACTAAAGTACATTTATCCATAATCCATGTATGTTATATTACACCCTACATATAACAAGATACCAGTTTATATTGCCCATTTCCATCAATAGCAACGTTTATGTAAGCAAAAAATTAAGCAAATCGTAACACAAAAGACTATTTAATGGGCATCGACTGCTCAATGGACCATTAATATATTAAATCTGAAAATTCTTTAAAAATCCGAAATTCAGTTGTTGCCAATCTCTGATCTAGGCAATGTCTGTGCGTTCTTAAGGCATGGATACATTGGACAGTTGCCCGTGGGCCTCACGTTGTCTAGGGGCTTGATTCTGTTCTATGTATGCTGTGGCTTGCTGCCAATAAATTCTATAGAGCTCAGGGCATTGATTTGACCAGAGACCTATAATGCTTCAAAGACAGTTCTGAATAATGTATTTAATATTGATTTGAAATTTTAGCACAAAGCCAGAAATTTCTGGGGAGATTGTAAGCCGATGACATTGACCCCAGTGTTTAATTGGTTCTTATTTTGTCAACCTTGTAAGGATAAAAGGCAAGGTCGACCTCGGCGGTATTTGAACTCAGAACGTAAAATCGGACGAAATGCCACAAAGCGTTTTGCCCGGTGTGCTAACGATTCTGCCAGCTCATCGCTTTCATAATGTATTTAATATTATCAATGAGTAATGGGTGGTGACTTGGCACAATGGACAGCATGCTGGGCAAAATGCTTAGCGGTATTTCGTCGGTCTTTACGTTCTGAGTTCAAATTCCGTTGATGTAGACTTTACCTTTCATCTTTTCGGGGTCGATAAAACAAGTACCAGTTAAATACTGGGATCGAGGTAATCTACTTACTCACTCTCCCGAACTTGTCAGCCTTGCATCAAAATTTGAAATCATTGTTACAAAGAAACGGGTATCTAGTATTTATTTGGGTGAACTGAAGAGTTTAATGATTTTTACGGAAACTTGTATAGTTATGTAATGTGTTATCAGTGACTGGGATCGAACACATATCTACAGGAAGAGGTAAATACGTGAATTTCTCAGTTGCTACAGCTACTTCTGTTTAATAAAATATTGGCCGATTTAACTGTTGTGTTTATTCAGTGTTGTATCTTTCTAACAGTCGACTATTTTGTTTGAAATATGCTTATTGATTATTTCCAATATTTATTGTTGTGTTTCTTTACTTTATTTTGTAGGCCTTAACCAATAATGGCGCAACCTGATGTTCTGGTGAAGTTGTTGATTTGTGGTGGTGGCAATGGCGCTCATGTGTTAACTGGGCTTGCTTCATCTCGCAGAAACGTCCAAGTGAACGTGATGTCTCTGTTTGCAGATGAAGCTGAGCGATTCAGAAACACACTGGGCAATGACGAGTTCACCGTAGAGTTTAAAGAAAAGGATGGAACCACCAAGTTCATCAAGTCCCGACCAAACATGATCACCAATGATCCTTCAAAAGCTGTACCGGGATGTAATATTATCATTTTCACAGTTCCAGCATTTGCTCACGAGGGCTACTTCAAAGCTATCGCGCCGTATATTGAGCCAAATACTGTTGTAGTCGGTCTTCCAAGTCAGCCTGGTTTCCAGTTCCAATGTTGCGACTTGTTGGGCATCGGAGGAAAAACTTGCGCCATCGTTTCTTTTGAATCTTTGCCATGGGCTTGCCGTATCCAGAAATTTGCTCGGGAAGTTCAAGTTCTTGGCCCAAAAGACACACTTGCATGTGCAATTATCATGCGTGGGTGCCGACCTTATTTCCCTGTTCTACCCACCATACAGTATATTATTGGTAAAGAGCCTAAGCTCACTCTTGCTGCTAACTATTTATCTATCAATCTGTTAGCTGATTCTGTTGTTCATCCTCCAATGATGTACGGCACCTGGAAGGACTGGGATGGTAAACCCCTTAGTGAGAAACCGTTATTCTATCAAGGCCTGAATGATTTTGCTGCTGGTATGCTTGACAAAGTGAGCACCGAGCTGTTCAACACTGCACAAGCTATCCAGAAGAAGTACCCAGACATGGATATGAGTGACGTCATTCATCTCTTTGACTGGTACAAACTTAACTACAAGGAGAGTATCTCTGACTTCAGCACCCTGCAAACAGCCATGCGTACATGCAAGGCTTACAATGGACTGGTGCACCCCATGAAGGAGGTTGAAGGAGGTAAATTTGTTCCCGACTTCAACTACCGTTACATGACAGAAGATCTTCCTTTTGGCATGGTAGTATTCCGCGGCATTGCCCAAATAGCAGGAGTACCCACCCCTGCTATGGATGAAACTATCCTCTGGGGTCAGAAGATTCTCGGTAAAGAGTTTCTGGTGAACGGCCAGTTAACAGGCAAAGACATGGGCATGACTCGCGCCCCTCAACGTTATCACTTCTCCACTTTGTTCGAGTTAGTTAATCTGCGATAGATTCCTTATTGATTCTCCGATAGTAATCACTGCAGTAATTATTTTTCTGCATTACTTGGCATGTGTATTCTCGTTATTTATATTAAAAAAAAAACAGAAACGATTAACTGAAATTCTAAAAATTTGTACTGAAATAATAAACTCTAAACTTATTTATTAGAACTGAAATCGCTTGATAGGAGATAACAACTAAAATAGTTGATTAATCTCAATGTTCTTGTTTACCCTCCACGAATAAAGCTTTATAAGATATCCATTTTGGCTTTTGTTTTGCATAATAATGTTGATCTAATTCTTTATGTCATTTAACCCCAATATTAGTTCCGGTTTAGCAAGATCTATGATATTCTTTTTCTACTCTAGGGACAAGGCCCGAAATCTTTGGGGAGTGGGCCAGTCGATTAGATAGACCTCAGTATGCAACTGGTACTTAATTTTTCGACCCCGAAAGGATGAAAGGCAAGGCAACCTCGGCGGAATTTGAACTCAGAACGTAAAGACAGACGAAATACAGCTAAGCGTTTCGCCCGGCGTCTTAACGTTTCTGCCAGCTCGCTGCCTTAGCAGATCTATGATATTAAGCACTCTAACCATGGCCATCTAGTCTTTTTCTTTTATACATCTAGGCGCATGCATGGCTGTGTGGTTAAGAGGCTTGCTTTATAACCACGTGGTTTTTACTTCAGTTCCACTCCCCAGCACCTTGGGCAAATGTCTTCTATTATTGCTCCAGGCTGACCAACGCTTTGTGAGTGACTGTGACAGATGGACACTCGGTGAAAGCCCATCATACGTGTGTGTGTGCACGCGTACGAGAGAGTAAAATAAGGTGTCATTTTTCAACCACATGGTCTTGGGTTCAGTCCTGCTTCGCACATAAAAGACGTCGTTCGTCTTTGGGGGAATTTTTTAATGAATTAAAGCCTGTTAAGGTATTTTTGTTTCACACAATGACACCGAATTTAGCCGATGGAATTACATCTAATAACCCATTATAAATTGTTTCTTCCGTTCTCTTATTTATGATTTATTTGTAATTTTATGACTATGGCATTGTCATGCCGGAATATCAATTGTTGACTATATTTTTTTTACTTGTTTTAGCCATTTGACCGCTTAACCTATATAAATAATATATCGTACCGCAGTGGCTTTATTTTAGTATTCTAAATGTTTAACAAGACTTATAATTGCTCCCTATAAATTCTTGTCAGTTACAAGTTATTTGCTAGGAGAGTGACTTGGGTTTATTGATTGAGAGACAGCAAAAACAGACATTAAAACAAAACAAATCGCTGTCATCACAACGTCTGAATAAGAAGAAAGAGAAAGTATTGGGGTGAGAAGGGGAGAAAATTAGAACAGCCTCACCTCGGCAATATTTTTGAGGAAGATATAAAAGAAATATCATAATAGATACGAGCTGCACACATACACATTAATTTATATATCTCTACATACATATGTGCGTGTATGTATATATAAACGTAAATACACACACACTATATATATATATATATATATATATATATAAATGTAAGAACTTACTGTGGACAAGGCTGTGTGGTGTTCAATTATAAATAAATATTTTTGAGGAAGATATAAAAGAAATATCATAATAGATACGAACTGCACACATACACATTAATTTATATATCTCTACATACATATGTGCGTGTATGTATATATATAAACGTAAATACACACACACAATGTATATATATATATATAAATGTAAGAACTTACTGTGGACAAGGCTGTCTGGTGTTCAATTATAAATAAATTTTAAAAAATACACATTAAGTACAGGACATTAACAACGAGTGAAAAATATGTAAACACGAGAGATAAGTACGGGACAAAATACCTCGTCAGTTGTTGACTGTTTTATCACTCCTTGTTTTGTGCTTTCGGCGACAAGATAGGAAAACTTCATAAGACAGCAACATCCAGAAATTTTAAAATTATAAAATTTGTGGAGAGTTAAGACTTCGAACAAACAACAGCAGAGTGGGCGTACGGAGTGAACAATCGATGAAGACAAACATTAAGGGCTGCTAGGCCAAGACGAATTGTAATGGGTAAGACGTGGGGGAAATTTTGAAAGGATATAGAATAAATAGAAGAGAAGAAAATAATAGAAGAGAAAAAATGTCGAAAGACGAGAGAAAGGACGTCCAGCTAGATGGACGTCTCTTTCAGAAAAAATCAGAGGCGAGAGAAATGACCTGTAGTGACGTGTGAGCAACAGGCAGAGGAGAAGGGGGGACAAAAGAGAGGATGAGGGAACGAAGAGAAAGGAGAAGGAACGAAAGATAGTAGGGAGTGAAAGAAAGACAGGTAGGGGACAGCAAGGAAGGAGGGAGAGAAAAAGGAAATATAGTGGATTATAGAGAGAGAAAAAAACAGTATGTGGAGTCGCAGAAATTATATATATATGTAAGAACTTACTGTGGACAAGGCTAGGTATTTTTGGGATATTTGTCCTGTACTTATCTTGCGTGTATTTATGCATTTTTCACTTGGTGGTGATGTCCTGTACTTAATGTGTTTTTTTATTTATTTATAATTTAAAGGTCACACAGCCTCATATATATACTATATGTTTGTGTGTGTGTGTCATTTTTACTGATTTTTTTACGTCCACACAAAAATTTTTAAATTGTTATCTTTTAATAAAAAATATTCGTAGTGGTACTTCCACCAGAACTGCACAAGCACTTTCACCACAAGAAATGCCATGACCCAGTGACTGGCTTATTAGAAACTTGTAACAAACAATGTTACTGACCACCAACTTTGAAAAAAAAAAAAAATAATAAACCTAGTTGCGTTTTACTTGAAGATTCTACATCAGATATTTTTAATAAGGTTTGTCATAATAGTAAGGTGAAAGGAAAAAAAAAAGGAACCCAGCTTTAATCTTGATAAGGCCTTCAAGTAATCTTCCCTGTTCCACATAGATCATTCCTGATATCTACTTTCAAATGAAATTACCATAACTACCTACCTACCTACACACCTTGTTTCCTATCCTACTTTTCCAAAATATCATTCCAAGATAAAGTTTTTATTGGACAAAGAAAACTACTCCATATATCAATAGGGTATATATATATATATATATATATATATATATATATATATATAAGGTATGTTACATAACTGATCATTTCAATTAAATATTACCACAATTGCACATACAGGATTTTTATTCTGTCAGGCAGCTATTTGCAATGTCAGTGAATGTCTTATCTATTATTTCCTATATTGGAGATGATAAACTCTCATGAAGGTGCAAGCACACCTCATTGAAAAAGGCCAAAATGCTTCTGGCCTTCTCAGTGGCCACTGCTGGGATGATTTTTTTCATCTCCCTTCAATATTTATTATGTTTTTAACATAACATGCCCAACAGAAATGTTATCTTACAGTGAACATGGCAATAAGCTGCCTGTTAATAGTTCATATGCATTAAGTATGATTAACAGAGGGCTATTTTAATTGATACAGCTTCAATTGCTTTTACAGATGTTTGTTCAGCTGGGCAGCAATTCATAACATCAAAGAATGTCTTATTCACTGTTTCCTATAATGGAGGTGATGACTTCACATCCAAGTATGCAACTAGCCGTAAGTACACATTATTGAAAAGGTTCAAATTGGCAGAAATACATCTGGCCACTGTGAGGACAGTTCTTCATCTCCCAGCAATATTTATTGTGTTTTTAACACAATAAAGAGATGTTAAGCTCAGGGTGAATATTGCAGTAACTGGCCTGTCACTGATGTATACACATGATACATAGATGGTTATATACATCTATATTATTTAGTAATTTTGGTGTGAGATAAGTAACTACAGTTTCTCCTGCTCAATTAATATTTCTCGTGAGTGCCTGGGAGTCAAAGTACCAATGCTTTGAGAGATATTGTCATATTCTGCAGGTTAAAGATCTTGAAATTTCTACTTCTACACATGAACATTTCAGATGTACATGAAATGAAACAAAAAATGCTTTTAGCAAAAGAATATATTTGTATTTTAAAAAAGCATATAATAACATATTACTTTGAAATAATAAACATCCTTTTTTTTTATAAAACAAATTATTTTATTAAGATTTATTAAAAGATGTTTCATTGTACAAAACCTCAGAAATATGGAAGTTTGTCTATCTTTTGAATTTTAACTTTGATTTAGGAGGAGGTTTGCGATGTGTGTTGGTTGGGTTAGACTCTGAAAAGAAAATATTGTCTGCTTCGGTAAATATCACAGCTTCATAATCAACTGGTACAGTTGGTAAGTTTGTTTCTGGATTCTCTGAGTCCAAACTGCTATTAGAATTACTTGTATTGGAAGAATATTTTACGTCTGAAACAAGACGCCGATGATGCAAGTATTTCTGATTTCCGCATACACTGTCGCTTGTTTTCGAAGTTGAAGCTGCAGGAGAAGCAAAAGGATTTCCAAAGTCTGGTTTCATTTTATGAGTGTGATGGAGCTTAGTAAATTTCTTTCTACACGTTTTAGAATTCAATGATTTTTTTACAGCATTCACCTGATTGTTGTCTTGTGTCGTTAACTGAGAATCATTCTTCTGTTGATTTCGACCATTTTCTTCTTGATTGGAACCTACAAATCAGAATTTTGTTAACAGACTAGAAAACGTTTTTAACTTTGTGATGGACTGTTGTTAAAAGAATTAACATTGTAAAAGAATTAATATAACTGCTAAGTTATGAAGACACAAACAAACCAACACTGGTTGTCAAGTGGCAGTCAGGGCAAACACAAGCACAAAGATACACACACACACATATATACATACGTATTATATATATATTATATATATATAAATTCGTTTGTGTGTATATAGAGAGGGCACATGGTTAACTTACCTGTTGATAAACTCTGTGAAAATCGTGGAAGTTTTTGGAATACGGAAAATATTTGTGAGCCATACATTTTGGTATAGAATTGCTGTAATAGTTCAGCTCGATTTGCAGCAGACATTTTAATTATTGATTGACAAAGTTCCTCAAGTGATGAAAACTGTAAAGTATCAACCATTTTTTCCAAGTGGTCCCTAATGAAATAAACAGAATGTAATAATTAACTTACACAAAAAAGTAAAAGCACGTGATAGTTTGTTTACAAAAGCAACTACAAACTAATTATAGTTCTTAAATCTAACAGATTCCCACGTGGGAAGGGGTATACCATTTCAATACAACACTATTTTGACTACAAGTTTTATATCAGAGTGTCTTCCTCCTATAAGAGCTGCCTTCCAACCAGCTTTGTCAACCTCCTCTACCTCTGGGAAATCCATTTAATCCGTTGGTGGAACCCTGACAACAACTACTGTTCTGGGTCAGAACAGACCAGGGACTAATGGTAATTCAGGGATAACTCCATGCTCCCCACAACTCCGTGTGACAGTATCATGGCAAATGGCAGGGCTATTTGGGGTGAAATCAAGAAGGGAGTGATTAGCAATAGCAAAGGTGGACAAAGATAAGGGTGGGTGATGAGATGAAAGCAAAAGTAAGTGAAGAGTGGTAACAGAGGTGGTCTACAGAGGAGTGAGAGTGATGACTGGCAGGACAGCAGAGTAAAGTTAGCGTGTATAGGGTAGGGCAATGATTGAGGACCAATACAGCCTCATTTATATATAAGCTTAGTAAAGGGCAAAAGGCAGAGGGAGGGAGTGAGGAAGCTGGTGTGGTCAACACATGTAGTGGAGGGGGAGGAGAATCAAGGACACAAGGGGAGAGGAAGGTAAATGTAAGCTTGGTAGGGAATGAAATATTACAACCCCGCTGTGTATGTGTGAGTGTGTGTCTCTCTCTCTGTTTGCATGTGTTTGTTAGAGTGCAGTTGGGTAGGTACACACACACACACACACACACACACACACACATAAGGTAATAACAATCAAAGCATCCCTCTCTCTATGTGTGTTTGCATGCATGTGCATGTGTGCATGTGTTTGTTAGAGTGCAGCTGGGTAGGTGCATACACACACACACACACACACACATACACACAGGGTAATAACAATCAAAGCATCTCAGTCTATGTGTGTGTGTGTGTGTTTGCATGCATATGCATGTGTGCATGTGTTTGTTAGAATGCAGATGAGTAGGTGCACACACGCACACACACACACACACACACACACACACACACACACACACAGTAATAATAATCAAATCAGCCTACCTCACAACTGCCACTGGTGTTTCTCCATAAACCATTTGATTTTGACCAAATGGAATACATTTAGGAGCATTGTAATCTTTAATTTTCGTCATCTTTTTCCTTTTCTTACTCGTCTTTCCTCTGTCAGGTGACTGTCGAAAAGAAAAAGAACAAAAAATACCCAAATTTGGGGACCAAATTAGAATAGGTATGTGCCATTACAGCACAGCACTGCATCCACCGTTTGTCAGCATTTGCTTGGGTCATCCCAGGTAACCCCTCTCAGCAGTCAGTCTCCATCTTCAGTCAGTCCCCATCTCCATGAGATGTTTCCTCATCTGTCATGACCAGGTGGCAAATGGTCAATGAAATAAGATATATATAATCATGCAACAGGTGATGAAATGTTGGACTGCCACATGTCTACAAACATTAAAGCTAACGTAGAATAATCTTGACATATGTTAAAACGTTTGATTGCATAATCATACGGATAGGCATAATCCAATGCTCTGCACTCACATTACATGATTCTTTGAAGTCTAAGGGCATCCAGTCATAGAAATCAAGCCAAAATCAAACTGGAGCCTGATACAGTTCCCTAGATTTCCAGCTCTGGTCAAACTGCCCAACCCATTCCAGCATGGAAAATGGATATTAAAGGATGATGATGATGATGATGGTGGTGGTGGTGGTGGTGGTGGTGGTGGTGGTGGTGGTGAATATTAAGATGGCACACCTTACAATAAATATGTCATAACTAGTTTTAAAATATCAGTTAAAAATATCTTTGTTCTATTCTCAGTTCATATGATACTTATTGATCGTCTATATATTTGTTTTTCTATCTTGGGAGGGTCATTATGCCAATAATGAAATAAACACACACACTGATTCGTTTTTCACGTCTTCCTTTCTTTTTATTTGTGAATAGGTTGACTATCTAACCATTTAACTAATCACTCAATGAGCTAAGTTCATCAAAGTCCTTTCATCTCTGTCTGCACCCTCTTCGATGCTGTAGCCTAATACAAGAATCTTGCACACCAAATACAAAAACAAAATCTAAATATTTATTGATCAGAAATTTGCCTAACTTTGATCTTTTGATCTACAGAAGGAGACATAATGCGGGTCAAGCAAAGAATAACAACAAAAGCAAAGAAATATAATGAAGCTGAAAGTAATACCTGGACATAAGGTTCACACTCCATGGCCAGTTGCTGAGAGTTCTTCTGATCTTGTAAGACTTCTTCCATGGCACACTTACTCATGTGGTCCTCAGCACGACTCGCACCAGTTATCTGTCGGTTCTTATGAACATGTACCACACCATAGTTACCTGTAAAGAATATATGAACAGGTAATAACAATTTAACTAATAATGCTCTCAAAACAACTGTCTGGCTGTCAGTCTTCACCACATCTAGCTGTAGAAACTATGCCGAAACAGACATGGAGCCTGAACAGCCCCTCAGCCAGTCAGCTCCTCTCAAACCGTCCAGCCCATGCCAGCATGGAAAACAGATGTTAAATCATGATGATGATCTTAGTCAAGGAGAGAACAACAAATTGGATTCATGATGATATAAAGTAAAGAAAGCTACAATTAGAACTAAGGTACTGATACAGTGATATAAGAGAACAAGAATGACGAAAATTGGGTGAATAAATATCCGTTTGTATTTTTTCATAATCTGAAAAATGGTTAGTTAGTTCTTTAGTGACTTGCTATCCCACATATCTCCTCTTGTTCTGCTTATTCTATTTTGTCTTTCACACACACACACACACACACACACACATGCACAGAGGCCAATGCATGCACAGTTAGGGATATATACTATAGAAATACAAAATGGAATAAACAGAACAAGAAAAGATATGTGGGATAGAGAATAGAGAGTAGAGGTTAGTTAATTATTGAATTGAGAATCTTTCAGTATTCCTGACACACGTCTTCAATTCCTCCTTGTCATCCATGAAAGTTTTAAGTTCTTTGATAATGCATCCAGTGTCTTCTAGCCATTGGTTGATGTTACCAACCACTTCCCCAGTTACCATGTGAAGGTTGCCACAGAAGAATTTCAGCTTCTAGCTCCTAGTTACATCAGCAGTTCATAAATAAATGTCAACTTGTACTTTTGTATTGTCTCTATAATAAATGGGATGTCTTGGGATAATGCTTTACTAGTCATGTTGTGATGCCAGGAGATATTTAGAACAGTGGGCAGCATCCTGGTGTACGTGTCATTTAGAATTTTCTTCATGAGTATTGTAAGCGTCCATATTATTAAACCATTAACTAAAATTGCTTCAACTGCAATTCTGAAGTAGACTATTTTCGGTCTTTGCAGAAATGAACAATGGTAAACCAATGAAATCATACAAAAAAGATAGTTAAAGCTGAAATTAAAGAACTAAAAAGGTTCCCGAGTGACAAAACCCTGAGACAGGATTAAATTAAAGAACAATCAGTAATATAGAGAATTTGAATACCAAGATCTTTGAAGGAATCTCCTCGAGCCATCAGTTC
>NC_142945.1:11829822-11937322 GCF_046866305.1 Octopus bimaculoides | reverse complement strand
TTCTTCTGGTTGTTTGCCATAAAAATTTCCTATTGACAAGTACTTATATGAAAATTAAAGCATATCTTTTAACTAGTTTCAGTAATTAGATGGCAGCCATGCTTGGGCACTGCCTTGAAGAATTTTTAGTCAAATGAATCAGCCCCTGTACTTATTTTTTTGTTAAGCCTGGTACTTGTTCTATGAGTCCCTTTTGCCAAACCATTAAGTTACAGGGATATAGACACACCAACACCAATTGTCAAGTGGTGAAATGGGGGACACACACGGACACAAAGACACACACATAAATATATGTATTCAAAGGGCTTCTTTCAGTTTCCAATCTACCAAATCCACTCACAAAGCTTTGGTCAGCCAAAGTTATAGCAGAAGACATATGCTATTGATTAATTACAGGATTGATTAATAAATGTGATTGTTGTACCAAGGAACTATGACTCTCCAGGTTTATTAGAAACATATGTAAGCTAGCTGGAATAAAATGTGTAATGGTTAAATGTGTATAATGGTAAACTGATGCAAAAGGAATGTGTATGCCTTTGAAGGAAACAAATGAGTGAATTGATTCATAATTAAAAATAACTTATTCACTGGACTTAATTTGTGGTTGGTACACATAATTCTTCACTACATGCAAAATATTGACAACTGCTACGAGGAAGACACAAAACTCATTAATTGCATCCTATGTGAAACAAATAATGACTAACTATTTTAATGTAATTTATCAAATACCACACAATTAATTAAGCAAGTGAACAAATAAAGTAGAGCCATCTAAATTTTGGGAAATAATTATTGTTGGACAGTAGTGGTGTGGTGTATAGTAAAAATATAAAATGTAGTTTTAAAACTCATGAGGAAAAAATACACCTATAAACCTATAATGTGAATTTATGAAAAAAAAAAAAAATGAAAGCACCAACCTTCCTACAACATTTCTTTTGGGGTTTTCCACTGCCGCATTTACAAGGATCGGAAGCCTGAAGAATGTTCTGGAAGTCTTCATTTCGAGAGATTGTAGAATGTAACTTCTTCTGAAAGTCACTTAATTTACAAAATACTATGTTGTCATCTAAAACAATAATAAAAATAATGATAACGACGATTAAAAAGATTCTAGTAATTCATGTAATGATAATAATTCAGTTCTATATTTAAGAGATGAGGAATTATTTACATTAATTACATTTGACGGATATTTGTCCTCATCTTGTTTGTTGTTAATACGTTTCAGCTGATATACCTTCCAGCCTTCATCAGGTGTCTTGGGGAAATTTCGAACCTGGGTTCTCATTCTTAAGGTATTTTTTGATATTATTGTTGTTATCATTATTATTATTGTTGTTGCTGTTGTTGTTCAGGTCACTGCTTGGAATCGAACTCAGAATCTAGGGGTTAGTAGCCCACGCTCTTAACTACTACACCATATGCCCGTGGGCAATTATGGAGTGAATTTTAGGGCTTATAAAGAATAGTTTTAAATTTTGGCACAAGGCCAGTAATTTTTGATGGGAGCGAGAAGTCAATATCACCAATGCCAGTGTTCAATTGGTACTTATTTTATCAACCCTGAAAAAATGAAAGGCGAAGTCAGCCTCAGCAAAAATTTGAGCTCAGAACACGAAGATGGATGGAATGCTGATAAAGCATTTGGTCCAGGTTGCTAACACTTCTGTCAGCTCGCAATCTTCTCTACCTAGTACTTATTCTATTCGCCTCCTTTGCTGAACCGCTAAGTTATGGGGACATAAACACACCAACATCAGTTGCCAAGCGATGGTGGAGGGACAAACACAGACACACAAATACATACATACATACATACACACATATATATATATATATATATATATATATATATATATATATATATATATATATATATATATATATATACAAATATTTAACATGCAAGTGGCTGAGCACTCCACAGACACGTGTACCCTTAACGTAGTTCTCGGGGATATTCAGCGTGACACAGTGTGACAAGGCTGACCCTTTGAATTACAGGCACAACAGAAATAACAAATGTAAATATATACTGTACTGTCTGTTCTAAAAGAACATCCATGTTTAAGTGAATACAAATATTACCTCTCAGATATTAATACATTGAGGTGATATTTATCCCCATTTAAACGTGAAGGTTCTGTTAGAAAAAAACGTCCGCTTTCCATGCTAGCATGGGTTGGACGATTTGACTGAGGACTGGTGAAACCAGATGGCTACACCAGGCTCCAATCTGATTTGGCAGACTTTCTACAGCTGGATGCCCTTCCTAACGCCAACCACTCAAAGAGTGTAGTGGGTGCTTTTACGTGTCACCCACACAAAGGAAATAGATATTACCTCTTGGCATTGTTCTAACAGAACATCCCCATTTAAGTTGTCGTCATAGCAGTCTTTACCATTCCCTTGGATAACATTGGTGGCACGGAGAGGGGAGGCTGTTATGCATGGGTGACCGATGGCCTTCCATAAACAACTTTGCCCAAACTTGTGCCTCAGAGGGGGAACACACTGACAGGCTTCCACATAGTTTCTGTTTACCAGATTCACTCACAAGGCACTGGCTGACCCAGGGCTATAGCAGATGACACTTGCTCAAGGGGCTGTTCAGTGGAACATAACCTGAAACTGTGGTTGCAAAATGCACTTCTAAACCACACAACCAGGCCCACGTGGTTAACATTTCCAATTTATAAACAAAAAAATCATATTATCATTTCACTAGATTCAGTCACTTGATTGTGGCCACTCTGAAATATCACTAACAAGGAATTTTAGATAACAACTCTATGGAAACACAGGATGTGTTTTATTGGGGTTTATGTACTACAGTGTGGAGGCGCAATGGCCCAGTGGTTAGGGCAGCGGACTCGTGGTCATAGGATCGCGGTTTCGATTCCCAGACCGGGCGTTGTGAGTGTTTATTGAGCGAAAACACCTAAAAGCTCCACGAGGCTCCGGCAGGGGATGGTGGCGAACCTTGCTGTACTCTTTCACCACAACTTTCTCTCATTCTTTCTTCCTGTTTCTGTTGTGCCTGTAATTCAAAGGGTCAGCCTTGTCACACTCTGTGTCACGCTGAATATCCCCGAGAACTACATTAAGGGTACACGTGTCTGTGGAGTGCTCAGCCACTTGCACGTTAATTTCACGAGCAGGCTGTTCTGTTGATCGGATCAACTGGAAACTGCGACGTCGTAAGCGACGGAGTGCCAACAACAACAACAACAGTCTTGAGCCAGCTGCATGGTTTTCTAGCCCATGTACAGGATGATTTTACGAGACACCACACATGTGGATGGCTATCAGCTAACAATAAGCTCGTCTGTTTTTTGACAGGTCTTGTTTTTAGACCAGCGGAGTGCCTATGACTCACTCCTCACCTGGGAAGCCAGGTAGGGGAGCTGGTTTAGTCGACAACCACCTGACATGAAACAGGCAGTACTCGGTTACATGGTACCGGTTTCAGGATTTTCTTGACCTGATCTAGGTGCTTTCGTACCGACCTCAGTACTTTTGTACTTGTTTTATTATGAATCTCTGAAAAGAATGTGAAGACAAACTAAGTGTCATGGGAGGTAACTGAGTTGGAACTTAATACTGCAATGTATATTTCATTCATGTTCTAATCCTTTTCGCCGTTGAACATTGAGACACACAATATCATCATTATTCTTATGTTCGCTTTTTCAATATTAACATGAGATGGATGTGCGTGCGTGTGTGCGTGTGTGTGTACATACATATGTATGTATGTATATATAAATATAAAATACATTATTTACATTATCTACATTTGACGGATATTCGTCCTCATCTTGTTTGTTGTTAACACAACGTTTCGGCTGATATACACCCTCCAGCCTTCGTCAGGTGTCTTGGGGAAATTTCGAACCTGGGTTCTCATTCCTATCGATGTTACTATTATTATTATTATTATTATTATATTATTATTATTATTATTATTATTATTAATCAGGTCGCTGCCGTGAATCGAACTCGGAACCTTGGGGTTAGTAGCCCGCGCTCTTAACAACTACGCCATATGCCCGTGGGCATATGGCGTAGTGGTTAAGAGCGCGGGCTACTAACCCCAAGGTTCCGAGTTCGATTCACAGCAGCGACCTGATTAATAATAATAATAATAATAATAATAATAATATAATAATAATAATAATAGTAACATCGATAGGAATGAGAACCCAGGTTCGAAATTTCCCCAAGACACCTGACGAAGGCTGGAGGGTATATCAGCCGAAACGTTGTGTTAACAACAAACAAGATGAGGACGAATATCCGTCAAATGTAGATAATGTAAATAATGTAAATAATTCCTCATCTCTTAAATATAGAACTGAAATATAAAATATATATGTATAATATGCATATATATATATATATATATTAGACACACACACACACACATATATATAGGAGGAGGGGAGGGGAGGAGGGGAGGCTGGTGGTGATAGTAATGATGATGATGATGTTGATGATGACAACGTAGAATATGACAACCATAATGATGACATATGAGTTTACACAGTTTCTAAGCAATCGAATTTCATTCACAAAGCACTGGTTGTCCTGGGGCTAATGTTGTAGATACACTTGTTTGTCCAAGCAACTGTAGTGCTCTGCAGTAGGATTGAACCCAAGACCACACGGTCAAGAAGTAAACATCTTAAGCACACATCCACACCACACCTATAATCAATAAGTTTGTGAAAAAAAATGTAGTTTGGGCATAGAAAAAAAAAAATTATAACTTACCTTTGTTAGGAAGTTGGTCTTTGATAATTATCTTAGTTCTTCGAATCATAATTTGGTCTCGGATGTCACAAAATTTTTGCTTTGCTAGAAACAATGTAAGAATAAAATAACTGATTGGAACAATTTTACCATTGTTAAGAAACGACAATAGATCGATATTATATTAGTTTAGAGGTAGAATTTAATGTGTACAGACAATTCATTGACAGACAATTCGCTGACAGACAATTCACCGACCGACAGACAATTCTCAACACGGAGACTTACATCAAGTGCCTGGAAGAGGTTGTGTTGCCCTGGGTCAAAAGGGTCGCTGCTGGAACACCCTATTTCTGGCAACAGGACTCTGCACCATGCCACACAATTGTCCTGTCTGTAAGTTGTCTGCCGGCCAACTGTCCGTCGACGAATTGTCCGTCTACCAGAGTTTAATTATGGAATATGTTGTTTTACCTTGCCGTGCTTCTGCTAGTTCCCGTTTGGTAGCATCATGCTTTTGCCCTTGCATAATAAACTTCACATATTCTTCATAAAAATCTGTTTGTTCTCCAAGGAAACCTGGTTGAGCCCTAAATATGTTGCAGATAGAAGAGGTGAAAATAGAAAAAAACTGGTCTGAACCAGTTTTGAAAGTGCAGAACTAATTCTACAGAAAATTATCATAAATATGAGGGTTAACTTTGAATAAATTTTTGAGGAAACTATTATTCATAATAGTTTTAACATCCACTTTTTGGATGGAATTTGTCAAAATGGATTTTCTGCAGCTGAATGCTTGTCCTGTCATCAACCCCCACCTGTTTCCAAGTAAGGTAATATTTTCCTCATGGCCAGACATGTTTTCATGGCAGATTGGAAACAGAGGACACCGCTTGCACTAGGCACACACACACACACACACACACACACACATGTACACACATACATACACACACAGACACATGCATGCACACAGAAATATACATACATATATATATATATATAAATATATCATCATCATCATCATCATCGTTTAACGTCCGCTTTCCATGCTAGCATGGGTTGGATGATTTGACTGAGGACTGGTGAAACCGGATGGCAACACCAGGCTCCAATCTAATTTGGCAGAGTTTCTACAGCTGGATGCCCTTCCTAACGCCAACCACTCAGAGAGTGTAGTGGGTGCTTTTACGTGTCACCCGCACGAAAACGGCCACGCTCGAAATGGTGTCTTTTATGTGCCACCCGCACAAGCCAGTCCAGGGGCACTGGCAACGATCTCACTCGAAAATCCTAAGGGAGCCAGTCAGGCGGTACTGGTAACGGCCACGCTCAAAATGGTGCATCTCATGTGCCACCCGC
This sequence comes from Octopus bimaculoides, assembly GCF_046866305.1. NCBI lineage: Eukaryota > Metazoa > Mollusca > Cephalopoda > Octopoda > Octopodidae > Octopus > Octopus bimaculoides. Next base: position 11,931,193 of record NC_142945.1, on the reverse strand, counting down.
ACAAGAGCCAGTCCAGGGGCACTGGCAACGATCTTACTTGGCTTGCCGGGTCTTCTCACGCACAGCACATTTCCAAAGGTCTCGGTCAGTAGTCATCGCCTCGGTGAGGCCCAATGTACGAAGGTCTTGCCTCACCACCTCAGCCCAGGTCTTCCTGGGCCTACCTCTTCCACGGGTTCCCTCAACTGTTAGGGTGTGGCACTTTTTCACACAGCTATCCTCATCCATTCTCACCACATGTCCATACCAGCGCAATCGTCTCTCTTGCACACCACAACTGATGCTTCTAATGTTCAGCTTTTCTCTCAAGATACTTACACTCTGACAGGTATTCACATTGACATTACACATCCAACGGAGCATACTGGCTTCATTCCTTGCGAGCTTACGTATGTCCTCAGCAGTTACAGCCCATGTTTCACTGCCATGTAGCATGGCTGTTTGTACGCATGCGTCATACAGTCTGCCTTTTAATCTGAGTGAGAGTCCCTTTGTCGCCAGCAGGGGTAAGAGCTCTCTAAACTTTGCCCAGGCTATTCTTATTCTAGCAGCTACACTTTCAGCGCACCCACCCCCACTACTAACTTGGTCGCCCAGATACCGGAAGCTATCGACTACCTCTAGTTTTTCACCCTGGAATGAGATAGAAGTTGTTTCCTGTTTGTTTACAGTCTTTATTGCACCTGAACATCTGCCACAAACAAAAACTAACTTGCTAGTTAACCTGCCTTTGATGTTGCTGCACCTCTTATGTGTCCATAGCTTGCACCGGGTACATCTTATAGAGTTACTACCTACTCCTTTTCTACATACTGAGCAGGGCCATCTACCTGAAGGGGTTTGTGTTTTATCTACCTTCCTACTTATTAGGATTTTGGTTTTAGCTGGGTTGATTCTATGGCCCTTCAATTCTAGACCTTGCTTCCACACCTGAAACTTCTCCTCTAGTTCTGATAGTGACTCCGCAATTAGGGCAAGGTCATCAGCATAGAGGAGCTCCCAGGGGCAACCTGTCTTGAACTCCTCTGTGGTTGCCTGGAGGACTATGATAAATAAGAGGGGGCTGAGGACGGAACCTTGGTGGACCCCTACCTCTACCCGGAATTCATTGCTGTACTCATTTCCAACCCTCACCTTACTGGCAGCATCTCTGTTCATGGCTCGCACTGCTCTCACTAACCATTCTTCTATCCCAAGTTTCCTCATTGACCACCAGATAAGGGATCGGGGGACCCTGTCAAAGGCTTTTTCCATGTCAATGAAAGCCAGGTACAGAGGTTTATCCTTAGCTAGGTATTTCTCCTGCAGCTGTCTCACTAGAAATAAGGCATCAGTAGTGCTTTTACCTGGCACGAACCCAAACTGCATCTCATCTAAATTGATTCGATCCCTAATTAGTTGGGCTATGACCCTCTCTGTAACTTTCATAACCTGATCTAACAGCTTGATGCCTCTGTAATTATTTGTATCTAAAGCGTCACCTTTACCTTTGTAGCAGTTGACTATGATGCTGCTACACCAGTCATTGGGTATGACTCCTTCGTGTATCACCTGGTTCGTAATACGGGTGACTAGGCTATAGCCAACACTGCCAGATATTTTGAGCATCTCTGCAGTGATTCTTGATGGGCCGGGGGCTTTCCCGGTTTTCATACTCTTAATTGCTTTATCTACCCCGGTACTATCAACTCGGATAGCTGGTCCCTCTATTGGGTCGACATACGGCAGGCTCTCTTCCTCCCATTCATTCTCTTTATTAAGCAATCTATCGTAGTGGCATCTCCAGACCTCTTTCTTTGCATCCTCATTTAGTGCAAGCGTACCATCATCCATGCGAACACATTTCTCTCCTACAACATCACTATTCTCTCTCCTACACTGTTTTGCAACACGAAATACCTCGAGTCTTTGGTCCTCACGGTGCAGAACATTGGCAAATCTTTTCTTCTCTTCTTTTATATATATATATATATATATATATATATATATATACAGAGAGAGAGAGAGAGAGAGAGAGAGAGAGAGAGAGAGAAAGAAAGAGACAGAGAGACAGAATGACAGAGAGAGAGAGATACAGAGAGAGAGATACAGAGAGAGAGAGATACAGAGAGAGAGAGAGAGAGAGAGAGAGAAGGACATTACAATTAATGAACATAATAGACATAAACACTTTCCCTCTCCTTGCAGAGAGGGGGAGGGAAGGGGAGAGGAGAGGGGACGAAAAGGCAGAGGAGAGAGAGAGGCGGAGGGAGAGAGGGAGGGAGAGTGGCAGAGAGGACTTGGAGTGGAGTGTAAGGAGTGGCAGAGTGTTGGGAGAGAGGAAAGAACAAGAGAAACATTAAAATGTCTGATGTCATCAAATCAGCGACGACAAATGAACGGCGACAAAACAGCAGAACCGAAACATCTCAAACCCCATACTTATATATGAATGCAAAACAATCAAAAAGACATATCATAATTTTGCTCAGGACCAGATAAAAGACAAATGATTCCAGCAAACAGAAAAAACAGAAACTCTTCCTATGTAGTGTTGTTGATGTTTACTCAAAAGGTTTTTATACGAAAGAAATATATTGAAATACCAGTCTATTATGGACCAAAGCTCCATCATGTCATTTTGCAGTGCAGTGCCAGTCAAGCCATATCGACACAGAGAACGGAAGCTTCGCAAGGCCTGAGTTATTTGGGCTTTGAGTTTCTGTTAAAAAATAAAAGGCAAAAATTTTACAGTTCATCATCGTCACCATCGTCGACATTATCACTACCGTTCTATACTTAAGAGATGAATAATTATGTACATGATTTAAATTATTTACATTACTTACATTTGATGGATATATGTCCTCAAAATGTTGGTTGTTAACATGTTTCGCCTTCATCAGGTGTCTTGAGGAAATTTCGAACCTAGGTTCTCATTCCTAAGTTATTTTTCGCTTAATAATAATAATAATAATAATAATAATAATAATGATGATAATAAACAGGGAGCATGCCCATGCTTACCCCCAACCTCAGTTTCTAGACATGAGTGGTCCCAAGACCAAAGGCCTCTACCACAATTTTTAAGAAATATGGTAGAAAATTAGCTCAGGAAAGCAGGGATGCTACTTCCTGAGACCCCTTTCAGAACCGCCCTTCCTATGTGATGTGGTTCAAATACGAAATGCCTATGATGCTGAAGTCCCATGATGCTTCATGGGCCACCCTGAAAACCTCAATGTAGAGCATAATCTGACTCATAATGTCCCGGAGCTTCATGCGACGGCAACCAGTGCAGTGCTTATACAAAATGTCCTTGGAGGGCGGTTCCATATCACCATAGAAGTCCATCAAGACGATTTCCTCTGCCTTAATATCTTGCAGATTATGTCAGTACAGAAGGGAGAAACGTAACAAATCCAAGATTTACTGATGACATTGGTGGACTGATTGACAGGCAGGTGAAAAATTGGCCAACATAGACAGTCACCTTTAGAGAGCCTCTCCCAACTTTGAAAGGGAAACCATCGCCATCATCATCATCATTGTTTAAGGTTCACTTTTCCATGCTTGCATGGGTCGGGCAGAATTCACTGAAACACATTTACTACAGCTGGGTGCCCTTCCTGTCACCAAACCTCTGCTGTTTCCAAGCAAGGCAGTATTTACCTCATGGCCAGACATGTTTTACATTGAAGACTGGAAACAAACAACATTGCTTGCATGACAGTGATGCTCATCAATAACCATCACATGACATCAAGGCAAGGCTACACACAAACATATACTTACATACACACACACACAAACACAAGCACACTCAAACACACACAACCATTCAGTCCATAAGATAGTTTCCTGCCAATCCAATTGTCCTGTGGCTTTGGTAAAAGAAACTTGCCCAAGATGTCACATCGGGGGACTGAACTCCAGACCTCATGATTACGAAGTAAACTTCTTAACCATTTAGCCATGCTGTCTCCACTTCCTAATAACCCCCCACCCACCCACCCCACCCCACACACAAGCATATGCACATGCTCACACACACATACATACAAAACACACACATACATATACACATACATACACATTCACACACATACACATATACTTTGGTTTAGTTAATAACTGTTAACGAGAAAGAAAAATCCTCAAACTTACCTTAATTTTATGAACTTCATCAACAATCACAGCAGCCCAGTTGTAGTCAATAAGATAATCCTTAGAAAAACGAAAAAAATATCCAAAATTATTGATACTAAACAGATTATTGAACACAATGTAATTGCAGTTAGATAAAAGATGATTATAAAGAAAAAAAAAAACAGTTTTGTTGCAATAAAACTGGCAGAATTTGAAATCAGAACCTAAAGATGGCCAAAATGCTGCTGACCCTTTTGCCGACATGCTAACAATTCTGCCAGCTCATCACCTTAGATAGAGAATGAAAATATCATCATTATTTTTTTTATCCTCAAAAAGAAAAGATGTGAAAGAGAAAAAACGAATCTAACCTTGTTATCCCGAAACGTTTCAAAGGTTGTTAAAACAACTTCAAATCTATCATATTTCATTCCAGTCAAACAGTCTTCTTTATATTTTCTATGGAATTTACTAGAAAAAAATTGTGAACGGAAAAGAATTTTAATTTAATTTGAACCTAGGATGTAAAACCAGACATAATGCCACCAAAGGATTCAAATAATATTAGATATAGTCATAAAGCTAATATTGTATATTTCTCACAACATAATTATTTTCAATTAGATTTTTTTATATTCCCTAACATAACCATAACAAACTGGCCTATACAAAGTTCAAAGGAATTAATAGTTTACACATTAAAGTTTTTAGTGGAAAACTGGCTCCTGTGCAGGTGGCACGTAAAATACACCATTTTGAGCGTGGCCGTTGCCAGTACCGCCTGACTGGCCTTCATGCCAGTGGCACGTAAAAGCACCCACTACACTCTCGGAGTGGTTGGCGTTAGGAAGGGCATCCAGCTGTAGAAACTCTGCCAAATCAGATTGGAGCCTGGTGTAGCCATCTGGTTTCACCAGTCCTCAGTCAAATCGTCCAACTCATGCTAGCATGGAAAGCGGACGTTAAACGACGATGATGACGATGATGATGTTATAGCACTAGAGCCTCTGTAGAGAAATAATCAAGTTAACGATGGAGAACAGTAAATGAATTTTCCTCACCCAACAGCAAAATAACCCCAAGTGTCCAGTTCAGCAACCCAGTTATATAAAACATTGCCAGGTACAATAATAAGGAAAGGCAGACATGTATGAGCTTTAACTGGTTTATCCATTGAGTACATCTGAGAAAGAAAAGCAAAAAGAATATGAAGACTATATAAAAATTTAACCCTTTAGCAGTCAGATTTCTCTGTCAAATGTAAAAAGGTAAAAATGGTAAAGAACTCCTTCGGTCATAAATGACCATGGGATTGCACCTACAAAATTATCCTCCTAGGCACAAGTTCGGGCAAGGTTCTTTATGAAAGACCAGCAGTCACCCATGCATCTCAGCCTCCAGAATTATTTGATGTTCTCTCTCATTCCTGTGTGTTCGCAAATGTTCAAACTGCCTTCGTTCATTTTCCAAACAAAGCTGATCACGTCCAACAATGGATTCGACAACATTGCCAAAAATTTCATTTGGAATTGCATGACTTTGTATTCGAATTTCGTTTTTCAAATCATCAACTGTCACTGGTTTTGCAGCGTAGACCTTATCTTTGGGATGTCCCCATAAAAAAAAAAAAACATCCATTGGCGTGAGGTCTGGGGAACGTGCAGGAAATTCAAAGCTACCTCTCCTCCCAATCCATTTGTTTGGATTTGTTGCATCGAGGTAAGCCCGTACATCACAAAAAACAATACATTAGTTAGTAATCGTCTGTCAAAGAGTGAGTACATCTTTCTGGGACACCCTGTATATGTAGGTATATCCATATATACATGTGTATATACCTACAGAAGAACATACAAACTGTATTATGCAATAGAAACTTATACACGGTCAAGGCTGAATCTACTAACTGCGGTACACGAAAACCTAAGTAATGTAGTAGGTAGAGACCTAAACAACAGGACTTTTCACTTAGTATTATTGCATAGTAAAGAAACAGAACACTGTTAACGCACTAGTAATTTAATAGTCAAACAAGCTGTCAAGAATGTGTTACATATTCAAATTGATCTACTGAGTTCACTTAAGCCTGAAACATAGGTTTATAAGCAGCATATTCAGGGATAGTTAAAAAGGGTGATGAAATCCTGACACAAGACTGAGATATGGTGTACACAGTTGTTCTCTGCTTCTATCATCATTATCATTTAACATCTTTTTTCCATGCTGGCATGGGTTGGACAGTTAGACAGGAGCTGGCCAGCTGAAGGGCAACCCAGGCTCTGATTGTCTGTTTTGACATGGTTTCTACAGCTGGATACCCTTCCTAATGCCAACCACTTTGCAGAGTGTATTGGGTACTTTTTTACATTACGCCAACACAGATGCATTATATGTGGCCTCAGCTTGAGTGCTTCATACATGGCACTGGTACGAGTGTCATTTACATGACACCAAAATGGATGCTTTTACTTATATATATAGACAGATATATTGTTCACATTCTTCATAATTTCATCGTCAAGTTGTAGTGGTCCAAAAATCTATGGTTATATTCTATAGCACAAGATACTCTGGAACTCTACAAAGATCATACTTCATCATCTTCCTTCTCATGTCAGGTTTGCTCGTGCTGTCATAGGCTGACAGGTTGCCCTAAAGCGCATTCTCTATCACACTCCTTTGTTATCCGACATGCACAGAGAGGATATACTATTTTCCTATTGTATATCTTTTTATCCAGTACCAGGCTTTAAAAAAATGTACTGGGTGGGGTCAATTCATTTGACTAAAAACTCTTCAGGGCAATGCCCCAAGATGATCACAGTCAAATGACTGAAATTTTGCTACTCTGTGTAATTGGTTTAATAGTTAACCAATTGATGAATACTAAAGAAGTGAAATAGAACCAGTGCATGTGTTAATTGACATAATAACCCTCCTGAAATATAACAAAGTCTGTTTCAACATGAGTTCACATCAAGAAACTTGCAAACCAAATACAAAAAGAAAAAAAGCATTTTTTTTTTTTTTTGGAAACAAGTTCTGAAAATGTATGAGATTAAAGACTGAAAAAAATGAAACAGTAGCCTGACTTACTTTTCTAATAAAAGCTGGTTTAAGAACAAAAGCATCATCGTTGGTTCCAGTTTTCCCAAGCAATGCAGATATAAATGCAATGACCTAAGAGATACATTAATAAAATTTGGTTAGAATTTCCTAAATCAGGGCTCAGAATAGATGTTGAAAAATCGAATAAAAAATAATTATTAGCAACAGAAGCAATATCAATTCCAAAAGGCCATCTTTATATCCAACTTGATGTGGACGTTTTGTTAAAATGCTAAATACTACAGTATTCACCTTGAGAGGATGTTTCACATGGATGCATAGTGTACAGAAGCATAGAAGAACACATATTTATATTGCTGGCAGATGAGAATCATCTGCCATGGGCACCAGAACTGCCACATTATGTAATTTCGATATGCCTCATCTCCAGTAGCTGGCATCATGAAGCTGCATACAACAAAATCTCACTGCCAGCGATATATGGAATTTCAGTGACTGTTCAAGCACTGGTGTTGCAAATAGACAACAGGCTTATTAAGAAATAATTACTAGTGCCAGAAGCAGTATTAACCCTTTTGTTACCATATTTCTGTTGAGATGCTCTGTGTTTCTTTCAATTTATTTTAAATATAACAAAGAATTTAGCCAAAAAACATACTGTAATTAAACTAGTGTTAGGAACATAAATTGTGACTGAGGTTTGGTGGAAGATTTCAATTCAGAACTTTTGAAAACAAGACATTTATATTACAGAGCCAGAGACGGTTTCAGCCGGGTTAGTATCGAAAGGGTTAATACCAAAAAGCAATCTTTATTTCCAACTTAACATGGGTGCATTGTTAGAGCACCAAATACAGCATTATTTACCTAGACAGAACCTCTCATATAGAGGTCAAGGTTGAGAGAGGGTTTAGAAACATCTCACAAAAGAACTGATATGTTATTGGACCCTGTCCAAGGATGGCCTAATGTGCAGTTGAGAATGATGAGGAAATAAATAAACAAACAAATAAATAAATAAATAAATAGAATTTTTTTTTTTTTTAAATTGAAATAATCCAGACCTGAACTGTTTTACCGAGTCCCATATCATCTCCTAAAATTGCTCCTCTGTTGTTCTGGTAGTGACTCAAAAGGAAGCTAACACCTTCCCTCTGATAAGTTCTCAAGTATTGATTAATTGATGCAGGGATCTGGAGATTCAAAGTTTGGCAAGGAAGAGAAAATGGTAAAAAGAAAAAGAAAGAATTATTTTATGTCTTTTCCAAAGAAATGGGAAAAGTTATATAAAATCCACAGGCTGGGTCAGAAACGCTTTTAATATTCAAACGATATCTTTAATCTTCTGCCTTTTACTTGTTTCAGTCCATGGACTGCAACCGTGCTGGAGCACTGCCTAGAAGCAGTTGGTTGAACAATCTGACACCAGGACTTATTTTTGTGAAGTCTGATACTTGTTCTATCAGTCTCTTTTGCCAAACTGCTAAGTTATGGGAATGTAATTAAACCCATAATAGTTGTCAAGTAGTGGCAGGGGACAAACACGAAGACCCACAACATACACACACACACACACATATTATATTATGTGTGTGTGTGCGTGTGTGTATGTCCTAACTGGCTCCCATGCCAGTGGCACATAAAAAGCACCCACTACACTCTCGGAGTGGTTGGTGTTAGGAAGAGCATCCAGCTGTTGAAACATTGCCAGATCAGATTGGAGCCAGGTGCAGCCCACTGGCTTGCCAGACATCAGTCAAACCGTCCAACCCATGCCAGCATGGAAAGCGGATGTTAAACGATGATGATGATGATGTATAATTGAAGAAATTGGAGTCAAGATTCACACACTTATTGCAGCGATCCTTCAGTTTTTCTAAGCCCTGTAAAGGAACTCAGAAGGTTGGGTCTCGAACCAGGCATTTCGCAATACCCTTAAAGCCAGGAACTTTTCAGCACCCCCATCATATATATCTACACACACACACACGAGTGTGTGTGTATAAGACTATAGTAGAGGAAACTATGGAAACACAGTGGGATCAAGCCTAAAATTTTAGATGGTTGTGAAGCAAAATTCTTCAACACACAGCTATGTTCATACTCAATTCAAAATACCTTAACCACATAGTCAAGCCGTGTGTAGTGGTGCTAAAAGCCTGCCTGACCTGAATGGTTACAAATAACTTATCAGTCAAGTGAATCAGTTACATTTTGCTTACACTTCAATACTGTGTTCTCAGTCATATATTTCACTAGTTTTTACTTACCTCATATTTGGGAACCTCCCCAGGTTTTGTCAGTAAAAATGCTGTCTTCTCAGAAACTGGAGAGAAATCAAATGATGGCCGCTCTGAATCCATTTCAAAACCCTACTGTAATAACAACAAGAAGAAGAAAATAATTAAATAAATAAATAAACAATAAATAAATGTTTTCTGAAATAACAAAATGATTTTTTTTAGTAAGAAATTACATCTGAATAGTATAAATGCCTTGTTTTCAAAAGTTCTGAATTAAAATCTTCCATCAGACCGTAGTCACAATTTATGTTCCTGTGTGTGTATATATATGTGCTTATATATAAAATATAAATATATATAAATATATGTATGTGTGTGTGTGTACATATATATATACATATATATATATATATAGAGAGAGAGAGAAACATTGACAGATCAGATTGGAGCCTGGTGCAACCTCCTGGCTTGCCAGTCCCCAAACAGTCCAACCCATGCCAGCATGGAAAACAGATGTTAAATGATGATGATGATGTTAATGCATATATACGGATGTATGCGATCAAAGGGTAGTAGTTCTTTTCTAGCCAGATGTTGGGTAGAGCTTATACATGGATACAACTGTGTGATCTTGTTGGTTTTCCAAGACCTGATGCTTGAAGGGAGTGTCGTTGATTATATCTTGAAGTAAGAACAACCTTTATTTGTGTCTTACTAAAACAAAAATAAAAGTCAACTATTAGCAAACAGCTGAGAATTATTGATGTAAATGAATATTGATTCTAACATTGTCTTAAGTCCACAAGTTTGGTTAGGCGGCGAAATAGTAGATTAAATGAACACTAATATACAACTAATTCTTTACTTTATTGATCCCAGAGAAGGATGAAAGGTAAAATTGAGCAGGATTTAAACGCTAAACATAAAGCGCCATGACTTAACACTACTGGGCATTTTGTCTGTTGCTCTAACGATTCTACCAAAAGCATCAACAAGAGAAAACAACAAAAAGTTCAATGGTCTTATAACGTTCTTCTTGAATTGTTTCTTAAAATGTCTGGTATCGATTTGCATTGAAAATTTTAACAGTAAGTTGAACATGAGATAGCCCCAAACAGACAGTTAATACAAGGGAGATAATCATTTCCTCATAGTATTTGGTGGGATTAGAAGTTAGAACTTGAAATTAAGGACTACGGAAAAAGATTCATTGAGTTCACATCTTTTTAGTTTTTGTTCCTTACTAGTGAAGTTCTAAAAATTTCTTGCCAGTGTTTGCTACACATACTCCTATCTTCTTCTTTTGTTTTTCTGTAAAATTCAATAATATATATATATATATATATATATATATATATATATATATATATATATATATATACTTTATTTAAAAGCAGCAGAAATATAACAAAAAGCTGTTACTCGGAGTTTCACGTTCCCGTTCATTGGACAACTGCTGCTTGTAAATAAAGCATATTACTCTACCTCTGGTATTTGAGTACTCTTTTTTCCACCTTGTTGCACATTTATGTGCTTACTCCGGTATATAAATATATATATATATATATATTCTTTTCTCCTCTGGGCACAAGGCCCAAAATTTTGAGGAAGGGGGCCAGTTGATTAGATCGACCCCAGTATGCAACTGGTACTTAATTTATCGCCCCCCCCCCCCCCCCGGGAAGGATGAAAGGCAAAGTCGACCTCGGCGGAATTTGAACTCAGAATGTAAAGACAGACGAAACACCGCTAATCATTTTGCCTGGCATGCTAACGTTTCTGCCAGCTCGCCCAATCGCTAGACTGCAACCATGCGGGGGCACTGCCCTGAAGATTTTTCGTCAAGTGGATTGACCCCAGGACCCAGTTTATTTTTAAAGTCTGGTACTTACTACATCAATCTCTTTTTGCCAAACTGCTAAGTTACAGGGATATAAACAAAGCAACACTAGTTGTCAAGTGGTGGTGGAGGGCAGACAGACAGACAGACACACAGAAAGAAATAACAGAAAATTAATAGAAAGAATAAAAAAAACTTGTGGAATTAGTGCTATACACGCGCACACACACAACACAACAGGCTTCCGCACAGTTTCTGTCCACTAAATTCGTTCATCACAGGGTATTGAATGGCCCAAGGATGCTGTGCAATGGTGCTGAACCAAAAACCACTCGGTTGCAAAGCAAGCATTTTTAAATATTGAAAACAACCTAGCGGAAATGTCTTCAGCTTGAAGCTGGTAAACAATGGAAACCAAACATATTCGACATCGTTTTGCTTTCTTTCAAAGACATTTTATAAACATTATTATTGTTGGACCTATAATCTAAAGCATTCATGGTTAATATATTGTATATTTAAGCTTTTCCTGCTTCTATTTGCTGTCTATTTGCTATAGTCGACAACTCAATTATCACGTGGAAATAATAAATTGATGGCGATAACGACAATGATGATGATGATGATGATGATGGTGGTGGTGGTGGTGGTGGTGGTAATGATGATGATGATGAAAATAATGTGATGATGACGATGATCATCATGATAGTGATGGCGGTAATAATGATCATGGTAACGATGATGATGATGATGAAGATGATGATGACTAACATGACGACGATGTTGATCATGATTAGATCGACGGCAAATATGATGACGACCATGACGATGATGATGCTGCTGCTGATGATGATGATAATGATGATGATGATGATGATATTTACCTTCTCTACTTCGACCAATAAAATTGTTTTCATCTGTACATAGAAATATTGAATTTTAAGTGTAGCAGTATCGATTGTTGCCATACATTGTTACATAAATTACATGTAAATAGATTTGTTTTCTTTTTTTTTTTTCAGTAGCAGAACACATAATTAACAAAACAGGATACCTCATCATCATTATTTTATTATTTTGTGTGTGTGTGTGTGTGTGTGTGGTTTTTCTGAAACACCATTGAATAATCAAAACTATCGGGGCGCGGACATTGTATTATATAGTTTACTGAACCCGGAAATAATAAATTAAGATTTAAAGCCAATCTCTCCAGGAAACTTTTAGAAATACGCTGACGTTGAAAATCTCATAAGAAAATTTCAACAACGACTTTTAATTGAATAGAATCCTCCCCCACAATATATATATATATATATATATATATATATATATACATATATACATACATATATATATATATATATAACAACAAAGATGTAGTGTCATTAGTTCGTCCTAACAAGGTGCTTGAATTTACGTACCTAATTCAACTGAATCTAAAATACATTATATATATATATACATACATACACACACACACACATAAATATATATATATATACACACAAGATGTGTCGTCATTAATTCTGCTCTATCTCTGACACAAATCATTTAGTAACGTTGTCGTTGTTGACTAGGTAACACTAATTTCGCGTCTCGCGGGGAAAGCATTTTACAATCGTTTCCTGTCTCTTTAAATACCCCTCACACACCCTTTCTTTCATTCTTCACCCGGACATAGAAATCTCATTGTAAATTTTATTTCCCGAAACCGGCTTTTTTTTACCAGCATCCTATAGATGAATGTCTTGACTTTTCTTCCAGAACTATCGTTATAAACACGCGGTAGACACTGCAGTGTTTCACGAAGTGTCAAACTTTGGCGTTTCGTATTTCCTCTCTAAAAGGTAAGCTTTTTACTATATCTTATCAGCTTTTATTGAAGTCATCTCTCTTCGAATTTAATTCTACCCTCTTATTTTCAGTGAAATTACTCTACACACATTTATAAATAGACACAATTATAATTATTTCATACAACGGCGCAAAAGACCACGAATTTCATATTAGTGTGAGGGTAACTGTTTATTTTCTTTTGGTTAGTGATTGCCCGCTCCGTCTTTGTTTATGTATGTATATAATTAAACCAATCAATAAAACCAAAAAAGAAATATACATTAGTAAAATATTATATATATAAAATCAAATACTTAGATACTTTTCGTTGGATGTTGAAATATTTCTTGATAAACCTGGTAAAACTTCAGTTACTTTAAAATCTGAAGACCACAGTTATTTATTTTATGATTATTTTTTTAAACTCCAGAATAAAAGAAGTCATTTTAAATTAATGACAATAATTTCGTATATCTAATAACCGTTTTTTACTTAGGCAAAAGATCAGAAATATTCAGAAGGAAATATGATCGAGTCATCAACATACCTTTTGCAAATAAATTAGAGGCATTTGTGAAATGAAAAGTTACAAGTGAATGATGGAAAACCGGGTGGAGGAGTCGTTTCTCCGGGAGCTTATCTCTTCCTCTATTGTAATAATAATAATAATTATAATTATAATAATCACGGCGTGTAAGGCGAAGAGCATACACTAACTGAATCGATTCCGAGCATATTATCTCGACCCAGAAGGATCGGGCGTGCAAAGTTGACGTTAAGAGAATCTTAAATAAGAATGTTGAGCAAAGAAAGTAAATAAGTAGTCAACTCGATGCTCTATCGATCGAAGTAATAATAATGGTTTCTTTAATAATAATAATGATGATAATCGTGATGACGATGATGATGATAATCGGTCATTAGCCGAGAAAATATGTTAATATATTTCTGTCTGTTTTGTACCAATTAAAACAGCTGATCTATCCGGGGGTCAACTGTTGAACAAAGAAAATATAATGATAGATGATGAATGGTAGGAATAGGATCTGGGGGACAATATCACAGAGATAGGAGCAAACGATTCGATTACATCAATTCTAAATAAAGAAAGATGTGTAAACAAAGAAAGATGTGTCGAAGCGAGGTGTGGAGCCTTCTGCCGAAATCAGCAAATCGTACACACACACACATCGGGATTTACACTCACTCACTTCTAGATTGTTCCGACTGGAAATGTCTTACTAATGCGAGATCGGTACGAGTGCAACCTTTTACTTTTATTATAGCGACAACGATTCGGAGATAAACCAGTCAGATGGCTGCATGTCTCGCTTGAATCTGTACTTACACTTCTTTATAACGTGACTCCGCAGTCGCCATTGACGGGACCGATTGTGCTAAACATGAGTTCAACATTCGATTGCATCGGATCTAAACGCTTTCAGTAGCTAAGACATCAATTGTATTACAAACAGTAGTTTCAGCCCAATATTTCGAAAAGCAAATATTAATACAAAACCAAGTACTTCATAAAATATATCCCTTTACTACACATGTAATTTATGAACGGTCCCTTAAAAACCAAAGCATTCGTAGAAAAGCGATTTCTATTGGTCAACAACAAGAGATTACCCAATCAGCTGCTCGTTTAGGAAGGAGTGTTTCCAACCTCTGTATAACATAACATGTAGAAGACTGGTTTAGATGGCAGAGTCTTGACTAACATAATACAGTAAGTATTTCACTTCATTAGCATTTTAATTATATCTCTAAAGCTTTCTTTATCCTGATACCCTTCTCATCAGTTGAAATAGATCAATGTCGGGTTAAAGCTATTTAAAATATTACCTCTACTGATTCATTAAATAATTGGTGGTATATAATTTAAGAGTATTATTTAACCCCCAGTATTATAACATATCACATAATATTGTGTCTGTATTGAAATGTGAACTAAAATAAAATAAAAAGAGAAGAAAAAAGAAAATCAAAAACAAAAAGAGCGCCAGGTTAAAAAACGAACCCTCATACATTGGTTAACTTCTTTCTAAATGTAAATATATTATTAACCTTAATGTCACTGGTTGTTCAACTGTTTTCTGCCTAGCAGCTTTTTATATTTATTTAATATTCTTTTGTTTGTCTGCGTTAGGATTCGAATATGTACCATACCATTTGTGAAGATCTTCGTTCTTAATACATTAAGAAACATATGCATATGATCACGTATTTAAAATGACAAAACACGCTATATAAATGCAGGTCCCTGACTTTATAGAAGACAAGTATGTGTGTGTATCTATCTATATATATATATATGTGTGTTTATGTACAGATCTCTATATATTTGTATGCATCCACCTATATATGTGTGTGTGTGTTTATATTCAGATCTCTCTCTCTCTCTCTGTATATATATATATATATATATATATATATATATAAATATATATATATATATATAAATAAAGAGAGCAATATATAAATTTAGTTCTAGCTTCAAAACGCACGCGCGCGCACACACCTTAATTTGTTTACTAATTATATTACGTAACGATTGATATATATATAACACAGTATTCATTAATTCATTATATGTGATGAACAAATGTCATTTCTCATAATGGAAAACCACGAGCAAAATAACTTCTCCAACTCATTCGATACATAAATATCCAGCTATCTGCAATGTGTGAGGTTCGCGTTCAATCTCTATCAGGTTGTCACTGCAGTGTCCCCATTACCGTTTGACAAAACCCTAATCTTGAAACCAGTTTCGTTGTTGCTGAAATTCTTGGTGTTCTTAATGTGTGAAAATTAAATAAAAAAAACGATTTTTAGAACGGGTAACAGTAGAAAATATAAACGAGTTAATATATTCACTCAGTTGAGGACTTTGCCATAAGTCATTTTATAATTATTTGTTGTTGGTGGTTGATAACAAAGTAAATAAATAATAAACTGCCTTCTTCCTATTTCAGCTAGTTTAATCTCCTTTTCGAGATCGCTGTTTAATTTAGGCTTGGCCGGAACAGCTGCTAATTGAAACCTCTTCGATATCATCTGAAAGTATCGACTGTTATTTAGCATCCAAGTTGACCTTTGATCAAAGGCGTTGCAATAGTGACCATCCAGTCTTTTGTTCAGACATAAGACTACATTATCTAATGTCTCTCTCTTTTATTTTTTGGCAATATCGGGGATCCATAAATATGATCCTTACTTAATTGGTGGTTTATGTTGATGTAAGTGGATGGGGTCAGTAATTGTCCCACTGGTCAAGAAGTTAATCCTCCTACAGAATAATTTCCCTGAAGTTCTTGTACAAACACCAAGCAACTAAGGTGGATTGTGACATATGCAATATGTCGTCTTGAACAGAAGCACCGCAAAATACTTGAAGCGGAGTTCATTCACCCCATAACTACGAACTAGTATCACCAACTTATGGGTCATCAGAATTATTTACCTCTCCATGGTTTTTTGCTATGCTAGAAATACCAGCCAGATCTCCCTTAAATCACTCTACCATCTTAAACCTGGAAGGACACTTTATATAACCTAACCCTATAAAGAGACACGACAGTCATGGCTGGAGTATCCTTGATCATAGGTTTTCTGCAATCACGGTTGACCTGGTGCTAAGCAGCAATGACCTAAACTGCCATGTTTTCATGTGTTAATCTTCAAAATTTGAAATCTAAAGTCTTATTTAAAAATCAAATATAACCTCTTTGATGCAGTTCTGGCAGTTTCAAGGGTTACACGACCCACAACTCACCCCTTCAGTCAAGGAGGTGCTTCATGATGAATATTTTCTGTGCAGTTTATGCATCTAAACTGAATCTGGGTTTAGCTACCCATCACACCACATGCACCAAATGTTTGGAGCTATTTCAGAAGATAATAAATAGAATTATTATCAATACCCATGTGGCTGATATCAAATGGTCATTTGCTGGCCTCCTTCTCGCCTTAGTACCATACCTACAACACAAGATATTTTTTTTTCATTAGACTTATTAATTTGAAGGACCTTTGGTTTAGGATTATCCTTCCAAGTAAAGATTCTTTAGATGGCCTATCTCAAACCTTAGCCAGAACTGTTAAATTATTAGCATTGCGAAAGAAATCTATCTCTGAAAACAAATAGCTATTTTCCATAATAATGATAAGGGTTTCATAATTGACTCTTGATGCATAACAACTTTTAAACCAAACTCAAAGTTGGACATTTATTCACACGAATGTGCTTTTGCTAAAGGAGTTCTTTTGTGATGATGAGGCTAAGCAATTTGTAGTAATCTTGAGGGATCTAGTTGCTTGATGTTTGATGGAAGGAGATGTTTTTCTTGATTGTCTTTGTGCTGTTGAAAGAGACAAGATTGGCACGACTCCATTGTGGGATGTTTTAGAGGTCTCTGTTCATGGAATCAATGCACATTTAATAAGATGTGACTCGGTTGCATTTGGATGATACTTGAGTGTGGTACATTTGAAAGGAATGAAGAGTAGTATCACCTGCATGTGATAAAGGTATTTTAAAAAAAAGCCCAGCAGAAATGCATAATGTAAGTTTTGTGATTTTTACATAAAAGAAATAGATGTGTGTTGGAGGTGACTGTAGGTCATTGATGTAAAGAAGAAAGAGTCATTATCATCATCATCATTTGAATATCATCTTATCCATGCTTGCATGGGTTGGATGGACTTTATTGAGGTAGATTTTCTATGGCCTGATGTCTTTCTTGTCACGAACTCACACCTGTTTCCAAGCAAGGTAAATAGTTCATCATGGTCAGGTATATTTTTGCAGAGTATTAGAAACGAATGACACTCATTTACAACTATCATGCTATGTCAAGAGAAGGAAGCACAAACTTTCACACACACACACACAAGTTAACCTTCTTTCAGAGTACATCTATCATATCCACTTACAAGGCTTTGGTTGGTCTGAAGCTATAATAGAAAATACTTGCCCAAGGTGCCATGTACTGGGAGTGAAACTGAAACCATGTGCTTGAGAAGTATACCTTCGTAAAAACGTAGCCATCATCATAATCATTATTTAACATTCATTTTCCATGCTGGCATGGGTCGGGCAGTTTGATCAGGACTGGCAAGCTGGGGAGCTGCACCAGGTTCCAGTCTGATTTGACATGGTTTCTATGGCTGGATGCCCTCCCTAACACCAACCACTTTACAGAGTGTGGTTGGGTACTTTTATGTGGCACTGCTTGAGCATTTTTATACATGACACCACCACAGAACTCTTGCAGGCCAATTTTCTTCACCAGGAGGAGCAGCCTTAAAACTTCTGCTGGGTTGGAACTGAACCTGGGTAAACACCAGAATTCACTTCATTTCTACTGTGAATTTGATTTCATCATTTGTTCAGGAAACTCTGAAAAAATTTTTCGAGTTGACTCAATTACAACTAGAATAATTTGTTTTCATTCTCCACATTTTTTTACATTGTGCCTAAATTAAGAAACAACTTATCATTAGTATTACATCCTTTGCCCTTCCTTTTTGCTATTATTCTGTGGAGCCTGGCCCACAATATGGGCCTAAGTTGCTATAGGGAAGATGTTTCTTGATTGGTAGTGTTTTCCGTAGTATGTGAGCTGATTCCAGTAATTCAGTGTTCTGGACAGTGTAGCTGTTGATGTTATCTGAGATACTGTTGAACTTTTCCATTCTCTTCTTTGTGAACCCTAGAGCTGTAATAGCCACTGGTGTTATTTCAGTCTTCATATTTCACTTCCTGTTGACTTCAATCTTTTGGGTTTTGTACTTGGTCAGCTTCACTATGAGTCTCTTGTAAGGATGTCATAAAGCAATATCATCTAAAAGATGATGCTACTACATCAATAAGGAAACATGTCTTATCCTTCCTGTCTTAAATAATGTCAGACTTGTTGATTTCTATCTCTGTCGATGAGGATGGGCATGTCCAGAGAATGGTAACATTCTTGTCAATGACCAAGTTTGGCTGATGATCATATCACTTCTCAGTCATCTTGATCATGTAACTCATACATGTTTTCTAGTGTAGCTACACTTCTGAAAATTATTATTTTTACTAAGTACCAGTTGAACACTGGACTTGGTAATCAACTGAACCCTTTCTCTGAAATTGCTGGCTGGTCTTGTGTCAGAATGTGAAACCAATACTATTATTATTATTATTATTATTATTATTATAAAAGCGGCGAGCTGGAAGAATGGTTAGCACGCTGGGTGAAATGCTTAGCGGTATTTTGTCTGCTGCTATGTTCTGAGTTCAGATTCCTCTGAGGTTGACTTTGCCTTTCATCCTTTCAGGGTCAATAAATTAAGCACCAGTTGGATACTGGGGGCTAATGTAATCAACTTGCCCCTTCCCCCAAAATTTCAGGCCTTGTGCCTATTGTAGAAAGAATTATTATTATTATTAAGGTGTTGAGCTGGCAGAATCATTAGCATCCAGTCATAGAAACCATGCCAAATGAGACTGGAACCTGGCGCAGCTCCCCAGCTTAACCAGTTTTCAGTCAAACCATCCAACCCATGCCAGCATGGAAAATGGACATTAAGCGATGATGATGGTGATGTGGCTTAGTGGTTAAGTATTCAGCTCATGATTGTGACGTTGTGAGTTTGATTCCTGGTGGTGCGTTGTATCCTTGAGCAAGACACTTTATTTCACGTTGCTCCAGTCAATTCTGTTGGCAAAAATGAGCTGTACATGTATTTCAAAAGGGGCCAGCCTCGTCACATTCTGTATTGCACCGAATCTCCCTGTGAACTATGTTGCGGGTACATGTGTCTGAGGAGTGCTCAACCACCTGCATGTTAATTTCATAAGTAGGCTGTTCTGTTGATCAGACCAACTGGAATACTCATCGTCATAACTGATGAAGTGCCAGTTACCAAATCTAATTACGAGGTTTTGGTTGACCCAGGGCTATAGTAGAAGACACTTGCCTAAGGTGCCATATGCAGTGGGACTGAACTCGGAACCATGTGGTTGGGAAGCAATCTTCTTACCACACAACCACATCTGTTCATATGTATAACCTACCTACGTCTCAACAGTAATAACTATGTACTGTTCCTGTTGTCAGTTACAAATGAATCAGTGAACATGTTTCTGAAATGCAATAATACGTATAATTCAATAGTGAAGTCATTGTTGTGTGTTAGCCTTTCTGCTTAAGGTATTAGCTATTAAAATGCTATTGTTATTCCCATTAAAAATGATGTCCTGTTTATTGTGTACTAACTGGTTGCCTGTCTGTATGCTAAAGGTCAATAGAATATTTAGTTTGTCACTTTCTAAGGCAAGCAACAATTCATATGAATACAACAGAACTTCTTAAAGACAGTGAAATTGGCCAGGCATATGTACAGAGCAGTTTTTCTATGTTGTTTTGTTTCCAAATATATTTAATGGAAGCTTGCATTGAATATGCTAATATACTGTTGGTAATATTTTTTTCCTTTTTCTTTAGAAAATCAGTTATCATCATCATCTCTGCTTTTTTCTATGCTTGCTAGGGTTGGACAATTGTATAAGTGCCATTAGTCTCCTATATTTTAGGAATTAAAGAAATGCCAATTTAGTGATGGTCTATTCCTGTATGGCAAATTTTGTTGCTTCTTCTGCCCCTGTATAGACTGGATCTATTCATTAGGGCAGAGTTAGTTTTATTTTCTTATGTGAATGAAGTATTGGCCTTTTAAGAGAGCATACCTTTATGATTGTTCTTTCATAGTTGTCGATCTCGTTAGAATAGAAATGCATAGCCTTTCAACCTTCCCATGTTGAGGTCAAGTTAATCAATTATACCACTCTGCGTAAATGTGTGATTGTGCTGATTGAATTATGTGTTGTTTTTATTTGAGTTAGATAAGATGGCGAGTTGGCAGAAGGCACCCGTGCTGGTGGCATATGAAATGCACACTTCGAATGTTGGACCTCACAGAGGCAGTGACAAGTGACTGAGACCTTAGGTGATACACTGTGCTTGAGAAGACCTGTCAAGTGAGATCATAGCTGTGGCTGATGCTAGTGTTACGTAACTGGCACCCGTGCTGGTGGTACATAAAAAGTACCCACTACACTATTGGAGTGGTTGGCATTAGGAAGGGCATCCAGCTGTAGAAACCATGCCAAATCAGATTGGAACCTGGTGCAGCTCCCCAGCTTACCAGTTTTCAGTCAAACCGTCCAACCCATGCCAGCATGGAAAACAGACGTTAAATGATAATTAACATATTGGACAAAATGCTTAGTGGTATTTCTTTTGGTTCTTTACCTTCTGAGTTCAAATACCACCAAGGTTGCTTTTGCCTTTCGTCCTTTCAGGTTCAATAAAATAAATACTAGTGGAGCACTTGTGGTTCGATGTAATTGACTTCTCCCTCCCCTCAAAGTCGCTTACCTTGTACCAAAATCTGAAATCCTTATTTAGGTCCAGGTGGTGGATTAGCAGGAATGTTACTACCCTGTGATATTATGTTCTGAGTTCAAATCCATCGATATCAACTTAATCTTTAATCTTTCCAAGGTCAATGAAATAAAGTACTCGTCATGTCCTAGGATCAATGCTATCAACTGACCCCTCCCCCTCCAAGAAAAAAATTGCTCACCTTGAACCTAAACTAGAGACCATTACCATTTGGATCGTGAGAGTGGATTGGCAGAATTGTTAGTCTCAAACTTACTTGTCATATTCATCCTGATTGCATTCTGAGTTCAAATCCCACTGAAGTCAGATTCACTTTTCTAGAGTCAAAGTACCAATTAAATAACTTGGGTCGATATAATTAATTGCTTGTCACTCCCATAAATTTCTGGCTTGTGTTTATGCTACTACATACAATTATTATTTGGGTCAGCCAAAAGTATTCAACAATGTTGACCTAACCACTGCTTATCACCTTTGTAGTTATCTGGCATCAGTATAACACTTGAAGGCAATTGCTTAAACTATATCAAGCTATATATATATATATATATATATATATATATATATGTGTGTGTTTGTTATGCTTGTTTGTAAATTTTTTTATGTCTTAGTTTCATTCTGAGTTGCCCTTCCTTCTAGTAAAGTGAAAAGTGTTTGTAGATTCATGGTTTGTGGTGATTACTTAATATTGATTGTTTTGCTTTGTACATAATCTCATTAGGTTTAGATCAGGGGTTTTCAAACTTTTTGACTTGCGGACCCCTTTATATTTCAGGCTTTACCTTAGGGACCCCCTTATAAACGCTTATGAAATTTATACATAAATATTTGCTTAAAATAATATATTTTTACATTTATTTATTTAACAGTATTTAACAAATAGGTTTATTGTCAGTTAAAAGATTTCGATTAAAAAACATATATGAAATCAAATTGCCCATAAAAAAGTATTTGCTGTCCACGGACCCCCTGTCTTGTCCTTGCAGACCACAGTTTGAAAACCCCTGGTTTAGATAATGCTTAGATATTGGTATCTAGTTTGGGGAGGTTCTGTGCCATATATATTATCATCATCTCCATCGTTTAACATCTGCCTTCCATGCTGGCTTGGGATGGACAGTTTGACAGGAGCTGGCAAGCCAGAGGACTGCACCAGACTTCCGTGTCTGTTTTGGCACGGTTTTTATGGCTGGATGCCCTTCCTAACACCAACCACACAGCAGAATCTATACTTACATGCACATACATATACACAAATGCATGCATATGCACACATGCATATGCAGACATGCATGCTCACATGATGGTAGCAGTACCTTAAAACTATTTTCAGAACCTGTTAAAAACTGTTTAAAGAGCTTAATATTAAAAGAAAAAATCTATTTTAAAGAAATATAAAGAAAAAAACTATGCAGGAGTGGCTGTGTG
Source organism: Octopus bimaculoides (assembly GCF_046866305.1). Lineage (NCBI taxonomy): Eukaryota > Metazoa > Mollusca > Cephalopoda > Octopoda > Octopodidae > Octopus > Octopus bimaculoides. The sequence continues at coordinate 11,908,190 of NC_142945.1, read as the reverse complement.
GTAAGTAGCTTGCTTACCAACCACATGGTTCTGGGTTCATTCCCACTGCGTGGCACCTTGGGCAAGTGTCTTCTACTATAGCCTCGGGCCGACCAAAGCCTTGTGAGTGGATTTGGTAGACGGAAACTGAAAGAAGCCCGTCGTATATATATATATATGTGTGTGTTTGTCCCCCCAACATCGCTTGACAACCGATGCTGGTGTGTTTACGTCCCCGTAACTTAGTGGTTCAGCAAAAGAGACCGATAGAATAAGTACTACAGTCAAATGACTGAAACAAGTAAAAGAGAGTAAAGAGTAAGAGTATGCTAAGACATGTATCATCATCATCATCATTCCATCCACTTTTCCATTCTTGCATGGATCAGACTGAGTCTATCGATGCAGGTTTTCTCTAGCCAGATGCCCATCCTTGTTGCCAAACCATACCTGTTTCCAAATGAGGTAATATTTCTCCATGGCCAGACATGTTTTCGCAGAATATTGGAAATGAATGACTTTGTATGTCTGTTTGTGTGTAAAAAAAATATGACATGCATAATAAAAAGTTCAAAATTGATCTCCAAGATGCAGTGAGTAGTGTAGGCATATTTTAACCCTTCAGCATTCACAATTACTCTGTCAAATATAATAACGTTTATTTATTCACATTGTTTTGAATTAATCATGCATTATTTTGTAACATTGAGATTTTGATGAGCTAACTGTTAATTTTTTAGAAAGATATAGTAAAGTTGGTGTGAGAGACCAGATCTGGCTAATTTAAACATAAAGCAAGTAGAATATATTGGCCAGATATGGTCAGTTTAAATGCTAAAGGGTTAAAGCATTTTTGTGCCTAGACAAGGCCACCCTTTCAGAATTCCTGTGGAGGAGTCCAGTCTTAGAAAATACTTATGGCCACCATTGTATATACACACACACACACACACACATTCACATGTATGTGTATACCTACAAATACATTTAACAAACCACATGTTATACTTCTTTTTTATCTATCGTGATGTATTCTGAGTTGTATTGTAATGTTGTCTCCATTACTATTGTGATAAATAATGAGATTATTATTATGATTGTCTTTTTTTCTATTTTTTTTTTTTTTTTCTGTATTCAGAATTGTGATAATGGAGAAAGGGGAGAGGAAAAAGAGAAAAGACACTGACAAGAAGGACAGAAGGAAAGGTAAAAAGGAAGGTAGCAAGGGCTCAAGTAGTACTGCAGCCAGTGCCACTTCTCTGTCACAGACCAGTGAACTGACCAACAATGAGACTGGTCTAAGCACTAACTCAGCCAACGAGAAAGATATTGGTAACCCCAAAATCGGTGAAGAGGAAAAAAATGCTGATAAAGAAAGTGATGGAAGCCAACGACAGTCACCTGAGCCAAACTGTTCGATTTGTCTATCTAAGTTGGAGAATAAATCCTTCACCGACAGCTGTTTCCATACATTCTGTTACGTTTGCCTTTTGGAGTGGTCAAAGATTAAAACGGAATGTCCACTCTGTAAGCAACCCTTCAAGAGCATTATTCACAATGTGCGTTCCTACGATGACTATGACCAGTACGATGTCCAGAAACATGAACCACCCAATGAGAAACGGTTTCGCTATCGTACAACTTTAACAATTGATCGATTGCTTGGTCTGCAAAACCAGCATCAGAGAGACGAGATCCTGATGGCGCCACAGCAGCTTGACTACAACGCCAGACCTGGTTTGCGTCGTTCTCTACGTCGGTCACAACAACAGCAAACACAGACAGCCTCCGTCGAATTCCGACGCAATATATACAGAAATAATTTACGCGTAGTGAAAAACAGGCATTTACATGGTTGCCGTAACATTAAACCCGATTTCTTGAGGAAAAACCCCACAGCTGTTCATCGACTAGCTCCTTGGTTAAACCGTGAACTAAATGCATTGCTTCGTAACCAAGAAAATCATGTGACCTTTGTGATGGAACTTATTCTTGATTTAGTAAAGCGCTATCCAATCAGCAGTGAGGAATTCTATCAACATATTTTTCCATTTGTTGGTCGAAATACATTGCAGTTCATTCATGAATTTGAGAATTTTGCAAAGTCACCATTGCATGATATGCGCTCCTATGATGCTAATTCACAATATATGCCCTTCACTCAGCTGGTAGATACTAGTGAAGCTTCATCCAGTGATGATGATGTTATTGTACTTTCACCACGAGAGACGACTACAGCAACTGCTACTGCTACTACATCCGGCAATCAAAGCAGTATATCTCTGTCGATCAGCCTAGGTCATCCTTCACAGCAAATAGTTATGACTTCCTCCTCTTGGGAACCATCTGCTGAAACAAGTCAGAATGAAAGAGAGGCAACCACAAGTCAAACAGCAATTTCAGGTTGGGAGTCTCCTCAACCAGGCCCTTCTGGTATCTTCAGCACGTCAGTTACAGAGCCATCAACTAGCGCTGTTGAATCAACTAGTCACGACACAAGCCTAGTCTCTAGTTCCATGAAATCCGAGCCTACTGATCAACGCCAAGATAAGAAGGACAACAGCAGCTCTGACTCTAGTGGAACTGAATTGAACAGGGATGAGGAAAATGATGATGGCGACAGTGATGTGATCATTACCGCCTATGAAAAACCTTGGGCTGAACGTTCGCCAATATTAATATCCGATTTAGACGATGATTCTGTTGAAGAAGAAACCGAGGAGACAAAAGACAAAAATTCATTGACTGTCGTAAGGCAACCATCAACAAGTGGGGAAAATGCAAAAGAGGGCCATTCTGAAAAAAGAAAGTCATCTCGTAAGGAGCGAGGTCAGAGCAGAACTCGTCACAGGTATGTCTCAAGTTCGTCTTATAGTGGTGAACGACGACACCGCCACAGCCACAGACTCAGCCATTATTCCTATAGCCAATCCAACTCTTCTAGATCACGGTCTCGATCTAGATCTCGTTCTCGGCGTTCCAAGAGCAAACGAACTTCTAGTTACTCTAGAGAAGAACGATCTCGTTGTCGGTACCGACATGACGAATCCACTGCATCCTCTTCTTCGTCTCTGCAGCTACACATCTCTCAGAAATCTATAATGTTTCCACTGACATGCAACAATTACTATCGGCTTGGTTATCCTCACCGCTCTTCCCAGCCAGACCTTTCCAGCGGCATTTACAACTATGATACTAATTACAACAATGAGTCATGCAGAAAGAGAGACGGCTACAGACCTTCAAGCCCTGTTGTTTCTCGAAATCGATCGCGTTCTTCAAGTGTAGAAATCATTGCTTGCAAACGGCGGCGGAAAAGTCACAAAAAACACAAGAAACACAAACACAGACGGCATCACCGCAGTAAGCACACCTCATCGAAATTATCATCCCATTGTGATTCTGTTTCTGATAGTAATTACTTAAATAGTTTAGATGTTGTTGCTCTTTCCCCACAGCCAACATCAACATTCAAGAAACACTGCTCAGGACATAAATCTTCGAAACGTTACCAAGGGACCAGCGTAAATACGGATGATGTCAGCATTATTGACAATGTCCATGAAGAGAGTTCTTGTCTAAGCAAATTCTCTAGCTATCACGTAAAGCCATCATCGACCGCAACAGTAGCAACGTGTTCTCATGTGTTGGACCCTGGTCTAGCTGGAAGTAACTTATTAGAAGATCTCACAGCAGATAACTCTTCGTATTTATCTGGTGCAATTGGTGCTGATGTAATCGTTCAGTCAGAAGACAACACGGATAAGCATTGCTTGAAAGAACCGACAGTTCTCGGTGACAGCTCTAAAAATATTGACCTAGATGACATATCGCATGCTATCAGTGTACCTGTGTCAACTTGTGGTTCACTTGCTGAAATCAACGATCCAGATCTTAAACTGATGTTCTCAGATTTCTGTATGGATAAAAGTGCTAAAGCTGCTTCTACCGCTCACACTGCAACCAGCAGCACAGCAAATGAATCCCTTGATGACTTTAACTTGCTTTCAAACAGTTCAATACCGAGTTGGTCGTGTAGCTCATCATCTGAAGCCTGCTCTGTGACAAACGAAAAGAAAGATAGCTCAAATTGTCATACGACAGGCAATGTTAGCTGCTGCTCTATGGACACTGCACAGCCTGGTGTCAAGAGATGCATGAAACAAACACCAGGAGACGTAGCCACTGCAACAGTAACATCAGTGAACACAAATAGTAATGAATCGTCTGCATTATCTGACAATGATAAAAATAATTCCAGCTCTGTTCACCCTGCTGACGAGGACATTTCTCCAACTTCAGAGGGCCTGTCGAAAGAAAGCAGTTGTAAGATGGAGTCTGATGCTGCTATTAGTGGACAGCAACCGTCCCAAACAAGTTCTGCTGTGTCTGATGCTTCAGTTTTATCTGCCGAAAGAGAGGAAAATACAAACAATAATGTTCCTAAACATCAAATATTTTTACCATTATTAGATAATAATACCTCAGTGCTATCTTTTGAATCTGACATTTTGGACATCCAGAAAGCAAGTGATGCAGTTTCATCTAAGGACAAAGATTGTAAATTGCCTCTACTTCCTTTACCTACCACATCTGAAGACTCACTCACAGTTAGGAATGACTCTAATTCACTCTATCAGTCTCTTTATAGCATTGCATCTTCATTGTCGTCACCAGCGACATCATCTTCATCATCTCAGCAAACACATACATCTCATAATACATCATCAAACTTATCGAAACCTCTTTCACATTCTACTTTCCCTGTTAGTCCAAGTGCTGCTTGTCATTCCTCCTCCTCCTCCTCCTCTTCTTCTTTGGCAACTGTTTCCAACTCCTCAACTGCACCAAAAGAAACAAACAGTTCAAGCAGTGACAACCATTCGTCAAATCCAAACGTTTTTGGCAAGAATAAAGGCAAAACTGAAAGTTTTCCTGTTTCTCAATATTTCAAGAAAGATAATTGTAAAAATGTAAATACTTGTTCAACATCTGAATCGCAAATGGTTAAAGTGAAGAAAACCAAGGGTAAAGTCTGTGAACCTAGCAAGGATGATAACGAAGATTCTAACTGGTCATCTTGTGGATCATCATCACCATTTTTATGGTACGAAGAGGCAGAATTTTCATGGTCTGAACCGACAGAATCTCCAGCCAGTCAACCAGTAGAGAAATCTTGTAGCAACACTGATAGCAATGCAACCGGTTCTTATGAATTTTCGTCTAACCTGTCACTGAACAATACTAGCATCAAATTAACCATTAAGGGGTTACCTACCAGCAGAGACCACGGCAACAAAGAAAGTGCCAAAGATATCACAGTTAATGTGAACCAATCTCAAAATACACACAACTCTTCCAATAATGATTCGTCATCAAATAAGCAACCCCAAAAGAAGATATTGGGCACTGCCAGTAAAAGTAAAGATCTGTGCGAGCAGTCCTTATCCGAAGACATTCTCAAGGAGCAAGTTTCCACCGAGCCCTCAAATCTAGCGCATTGTTCCTCTCAGGACTATTTATTTGACACTGAGTATTGTGGTGACCTACACAGCCACAGTTCTAAATCTAAGGCTTTTCAGATATTGAATGAAAATTCAAATAAACCAGCTTCTCTGCTATCACAACAGAACAAGGTTTTAAACAAAGTAGACGAAGTGAAGTCAAAATTGTTTACTGCCAATAATAGTTCTTCTGATAAATTAAATGACTCAGAGATCAACAATGAAGACTTTTCTAAATCCATGTTTTCTCTTTCTTCACAGGATTCTAAATGTGAATCGTTAAGTGTAAAAAAAGATGACTTATTAAGTGATATTTCTAGTGGTGATGACACAAACACATCATAAAGTCTTAAATATCAACCTTTTAAACATACACAAAGTCTTAAATATTGGTCCTAAAACCCCACTTTATTCCAAAACAATTAAAAGGAAATGTCTAGAATGATTGCTTGTTCTGACTAGTTATTTAACCCATGTATGTATGTGTGTGTACGTACATATATATGTATCTTTAGATATAACTATATATATATATATATATATATATATATGATGCACGTGGCATCGGATGTGATGGACATGTCCTACATTCTCATGGAACTTTAATTCATGTGGAGCTGGGTCAAACCGCTATATAATATATAAGTATGTGTGTGTGTGTGTGTGTGTATATATATATATATATATATATATATATATATATATATATGAATGTGTGTGTATATGCATGTGTATATATATTTGAATATATGTGTGTATGTGTGTGTGTCTGTCTATATGTTTGTATGTATATATGTGTGTGTGTGTATTTATATATGTGTGTGTCTGTGTTTATGTATATGTATGTATATATGTGTGTATTCATATATATATATCAACCCTGTATTAATTTTTTTTTCTGCCATATATGTAACAAGGTATTGGTGTAGGTATGTTTTAATCAAAATTAACCAGTTTTTTTTTTTTTTTACATATATATATATATATTTGATTTCATTGTCCTCATGAAATCATTATGAAATATTTGCTAATAATGTTATCTCTGAATATTTTCTATTCCATTAGATATTTGATAATGTTTCAGTCTTCAGACAAAATAACATTTCCCAAGCTCTTTCACCTCGTTTACTGCTGTTAGAGCTCTGATGTCTTTCTCAGCCTAGTTTTTATTGCAGTAAATTTTCAGGGATTACTCTTAAAAGTTACCTAATTAATCTCTTATAGGAAAATTTTACATGGAAAAAAAAAAATTATTTTTTCAATTTTTCTCAACTGTTTTTGATTAGAGGAAATTTCTTGCAACTGACAGGATCATGCACCAGAGGATTTTTTTTTTGCTCAGAAATTGTATCTCCTTCTCCAACCCTGAAACCTCTTTCTCTTCCCCTCCTTCCACTCCAATACTACGCGTTTATTTAAAAAAAATTTTTCGCATCATTATTTTGTGGTACTTATTTTGCCTTAGTTTTGTCTTAAACTACTTTAGGATTACAATATACTTTTCATAGTGAAAGATTTTTTTTTTTTTAAAGATATTTGAAGGTTTATTGGGCTTTTTTTTTTTTTTTTTTTTTTTTTTGGGGGCTCTTGTAGATATCTCCAATTGTTATATCTTTCTCTTCAATTTTACCCTCCGTAAATACAACCGTGAGTTTTTAATCCCCCAGCCCTCCTTCCCAAAGAAACTTTATCACTGATGTCAAATATATCATTTATATTTATACTGCTTTCCTATATTCATACATATGCATACAAACACACACACATTATATATATATATATATATATATATATTCACATACACACGCACATATATTCACATACATATATATACACACACACACACACTTATCTATATGCACACATATACATATATGTGTATATATGTATATATGACAAATATGAACTCTAATTTGCAATTTATTGCTAAAACCATTGAAATGTTGACTGTAACAGACACCAAATGACCATTGTGTAAATACTAAATATCTTGCTACCCTTAACTATGATCTTATGATTCCTTTTGTATAATACATATATATATATATATATATATATATATATATATACACACACATATATATATATATATATATATATATATATTTCTTAAATGGAACAAATAAAAAGATTTTAATCTAATGACTCATCTGCAACTTCCAGCTGCCTAAAATAAAAGGAGAAAGTGCACTTTCCAAACAATGAGTGACCAAAAAAAAGCAAAAAAAGAAATTGAAAAAAAAAAAAAAGCAAAAAAGGGATAAAATGAAATGAAATAATGAAAAAATAAATGTTTTAAACGAAATATTTTTTCGACCTGAGATTATTGTTTGAGAAGCAAAATTACTTCTGTATATTTTCAGGTTGTGATATTTTGCCAGTATTGTTGAAATATTTATATATCTATTACAAATTGCTTGGAATATTTTAGAATTTTTTTTTTATCCATCTGTTGTTATTTAATGCCAAATCAACTGTGTTGGAGCAGATCTATTGGTTAACCACTTCAGCATTTAGATTACTCTGTCAAATGCAATGCTTATTTATTCACATTATTTTGAATTAATCCTGCATTATCTTGCAGCTTCAAGATTTCAATGTTGTAATTGTTTATTTTTAGAATGACATTGTAGGGCAAAGTGTGAGAGACCAGATCTTGTCAGTTTGAACATAAAACAGATTATTTGGGACTGATATGACTAGTTTAAATGCTTAAGTGTTAACCCATTTCGCATTCAGTTTGCTGTCAGATGTAATGCTTATTTATTCAGTTTGTTTTGAATTAATCACGCATTATCTCATAGCTTTGAAATTTCAGTGATGTGATTTATTTTTAGAATGATATTGTAGGATAGGTTTAAGAGGCCAGAATTAGCTGATTTGAACACAAAACAGGTAGATATTTTGGGTCAAATATGACCAGTTTAAATGTGAAAGAGTTAAAGGCATTTCAGCCATGACCATGTCATTTAATTTTCAGGCATAGTGTACCTCGGACAGCATTGTCCAGGGTTTTTTTTTTCTTTTGTACTTTTTTACTGTAAGTTATAACTTAAGAGAGATTTAATTGTTTTAGCAGATCTAGTGACTGCATAAAGTTTCTCTTATCGGCTCATCAATCCATTGGGTTTTTTTCCTGCTCAACGGCAACTTCTAAAGTCTAAATTTTTAGATCCACATCTGGTTTAACCATTTCACAGCAAGAGTGAAAGCAAATATCTAGAGTAATGATGAAGATGAAAGAGTAGGATATGCAAACATTTTATTCAACTGGAATTTATTTGATATCACATTTTGTCAGCAACCATAGCATCATTGGTTATATGTTTCCAACAGGCCAACCTCTGGTTTGTAACGTTTTCAATTGCAAAGATGACAAGGGTTTGATTGCACAACCTGGGTAGAACATATCACAAGGGACTTCATTATTTGAAAGCATCAGTTTATTGGTTTTCTAGTTGATGTTTACATCTTCCACCAATACATACATACATATATATGGAGGAAATCAGAGAGCTTTTACCTTTTTTGGCTATGAAAGGAAGATTGTACAATGCATGTATACAGACAGCAATTCTACATGATAGTGGACCCTGAATGCAAAGGTTAGAGAGAAATTAGGTTTGTATGATCCGCTGGATGTGTAATGTAAGTGTACATGTTTGACAGAGTGCTGGTGTATTGAGAGAGAAGTTAGACATAAGAGGAATTAGATGCAATACGCAAGAGAGAAGACTGCTGGTTTGGTCATGTGATGTCGATAGATTCCATCAGCTCCATAAAGAAGTGTTGATCTCTCAAAGTAGCTGCAACATGTATAAGCGAGAGACCCAGGAAGACATGGGACAAAGTACTGAAGAACAATCTCAGGATGCTGAACCTTTTAGATGAGATGACAAAGGACCGAGACACCTGATGCTTTGGTGTACTCAAGAAGACCTGTACTCCATCGTAGAAGTCTTAAGGCCCCTGGTGAAGAAGATTGACCACTCACAATGCTTTGATCGGGCCCAGGATTAGAATATAAGACACTTGCTTTATGTGCCATACTATAAGATTGAACCTGATACCAATGGGTTGGGAAGCAAAGTTCTTAACCATATCTGTACCTATTACCATGACATGTCTAGGAATGACACCAAATAACAACCATCTTGGACTGTGACATACCCTTCAACCCATATCAGCTCTTGGAAAGCTGAATATGTGACATTTATTCTCAGTTGTAACCATTTTCTTTCACTCATTGTCTTTGGGAAAGTCTTGAATATCATACCCCTCTTAGGTGCTGGTGAGACTGTGTGGTTAAGAAGCTTGCTTACCAACCATTGGGTGTTAGGTTCAGTCCCACTGCACAGCACCTTGAGCAGGTATTTTCTACTGTAATTCCAAGTCCACGAAAACCTTGCGAGTGAATTTGGTAGACAGAAATTGAAAGAAGCCCATTGTATAAATATATCTAATTTGTCGAGGTAGATTTTCTATGGTCAGATGCCTTCCCAGTCACCAACTCTCACTTGTTTTGCCATATGTGTGTGTGTATGTTCTCTGGTCTTGAAGTCACATGATGGTTCTGAGTATCAGAAGTTTCCAGTCTTGTATGGTAAACATATCTGGCCTTGCTTGGAAACGGTTGTGGTTTCATGATCCTCATTTAACGTTTGTTGTCCATGCTGGCATGGGTTGGATTGTCTGACCAGAGCTGGCACGCTGGAAGGCTGCACCAGACTCCAGTCTGATTTGGCATGGTTTTCTACAGCTGGATGCCCTTCTTAACACCAACCACTCTGAGAGTGTAATGGGTGTTTTTACGTGCCACCAGCATGGATGCCATTTGCGTGACACTGGATTGTGTTTATGTGCCACTGGTATCTGCCATGACTGCAATTTTGCTCAGCTTGATGGGTCTTTTCTTCAAGCATGACATAATGCCAAAGGTCTTGGATATTGCCTCCATGAAGCCCAACATTCGAAAGGAACTCAGCTACTTTGCCTCCGTTGGTGGCAAGAAATGCATCTGGCCATAGAAAATCTGCCTTGACAAATTCTGTCTGACCCATGCGAGCATAGAAAAGTGGGTATTAAAATAATAATGAGGAGGAAGAAGATGAAATTATGCATCATTATCAACACTTAATGTCCATTTTCCATAGCCTGTTTTGGCGTAGTTTCTACAGCTGGATGCCCTTCCTAATGCCAACCACTTCACAGAGTGTATTGAGTACTTTTAACTTGGCACCATCAAATTTATCAAATTTGATTAAAAAAAATAAAGAAAACATTTATGAGTTTGTGTTGGAAGATTCTTGATGTGAAATTGTGTGTTGAAAAAAATATTGTTATATTTCAAGACGGTATTTTTTTTTCCTTGCCAAATAAACACACACTATATATACTTGTCTTTTACTTTATTATTGTTCTTATTTTATGTTATACCATTTTATTACATAACATAAAATAAGAACAATAATAAATAAGCGTGTGTGTTTATGTGGCAAGAAAATAAACGACCTTCCTGAAATATAACAATAAAGTGAATTATTGTTAGATTAGTGAATTTGTTGGAGCAAAATCTACTATATAATTAATTACGGTTTAGTACTGGCATTTAATTCATTGATTCATGAATTGGCAGTTGTTAAAACATTGATCAAAGAATGTTGTGGCATTTATTCTAGCATTTTGAGGGGACTAGTCGATTACATCGATCCAGTGCGTAACTGGTACTTATTTCATTGATCCCGAAAGGATAAAAGGCAAAGTCGACCTCAGCAGAATTTGAACTCAGAACGTAGCAACGGACGAAATACTACTGTGCATTTCGTCCAGAGTGCTAACGGTTCTGCCATAATAATAATGAGCTTATGGTATACAGTACCCAGGTGCACTACAGCTCACCAGAAAAAAATGTAACCAAAACTACATGCACGGTACATAGAAAATGCACAGGAAGTGAATGTCTTTAAAAAAAACATGCGAGAGAGCAACGGGTGTACTACTGTCGGCAAAATTCAGGAAGCAAGACAGTCTCGAAGGATGTAGCGTTTTGTTCATGAACACAGTGCATCACTTGGTCCAGGAATCGAAACTACGATCTTGTGATCGTGAATGCAACACCATAACCACTAAACCACGCGCTTTCACTTCTGTAATTGATACCAGAGAAATAATTTTTCAGTGAATGCAAGACAAAACACCATTTCATTTGTTAATAAGGTGAGGAAACCAAATATAACTGAAATAAACGATGCAGAGTAAAGAGAATCTGCCATTAGGATAAGAGCAGAAGATTTATATCAGTTCGTGAAGAATGACTTCAAATTTAATGAATTTACGTTAAGACTTCGAACCGGACACGCAAGAACTGAGAACAATGTCATACACAAGGGAGACAACTGCCATGGCTTGCACGTCTCGTCTCTGAGACCTCCGTCTGTCATTAAATGACCATGTTTACAGTCACGGCTGGGCGGAGGTAAAGACAATTGACCGCACCCGCTTTGGGATTGGTTTTTTTTTTTTAAATTTTTTTTATCGAGTGCGGAGATTCTGAATCTGCAAAAAAAATCTGCATTTCAAAATTTAATTTCTTAGATTTTCACTTTTTTAAGAAGTTTTTTTTTTTTGCGAAATACGTAGAAAAATACGGAGATTATGGTTTTGAAAAAAAAATTCTGTAAAATTTCAATTTTTCAAAAAATAAATAAAATAAACACCCCTCCTACCCCATGACAAGAAGTGAAATTGACGTGTTTTCTCTACTAATGTTTTATGGCGTACATAACCCAACATGTTGTGGTTGGGGGTCTTTTGGAATTAAGAGAGGTATGTAAAAATTAAATTTTTTGAACACACTCACACACAACAAAATGACATTTAAAATTTTTTTATTCTGTTTTGGTAATTCGTATTTAGAAAGTTGATCCTCGGTTTGGCTGTTGTTTCTAGCTTGTCAGATTTCCGGTTGGGGCGGATTTAAATTTTGAATTTTTTTTCTTTGGTAATTCGTATTAAAATTTTGAAAACGTGTTTCTAGCATGTCAGGTTTTCTCTTTAGATACTTTTTGCGTCTGCTATTTTATAATTATATGCGCATGCGTAAAACATAAGTAGAGAAAACACTTTAATTTCACTTCTTGTCATAGGACGGAGGGGAGGGATGTTTATTTATTTTGGGGGAAAAATTGAAATTTTACAGATTTTTTTTTTCCAGAATCATAATCTCTGTATTTTTCTGCGTATTTCGCCAAAAAAATCTTTTTAAAGTGAAAATTTAAGAAATTGGGTGGTGGAGATTAAAATTTTGAAATGCAGATTGTTTTGCAGATTCGGAATCTCGCACTCAATATAGTGGGTTCCTGTAAAAAAAAAAAAAAAAGCGGGTGTGGTCCATTGTCTTTAGGCTGTCCATCCTACTACAACAGCGTTGTCCATGACTGAACAGTCCGATGTGTGAAAGGCAGTCTCTGTCACACAAGCCGCACTTGTGGGCTGTCCTGGTGTTGTTCGAGTTGTAGCAATGACTCATATACGGTAACTGTTACACCCCATGTTGTGTTGACGTTGTAGACGAGGTTGGATAGTTCTCTCCAGGATAGTGTATTTGATAGGATCCAAGCCTGGGTAGGATAGTAGCTCTCATAATATACAATAAAGTCATTCGATTACTACCGACGATTAAATATTCCACAAGCAAAGAAACTTGTACGTGGTCACTCGATGTGCTAGAAATAACAGCCAATTTTCCTTCGAATCATACCCTGTCGTTTTGAAAAGAGGACACTGGAAAGTGTAGTCTTAGATATGCCAAATACATAACAGACATGGCTGGAACTCCTTTAGTCACAGATTTGCTTAGTCAGAGCTGATTAAGTCTAAACAACAACAAATGAAGAAAAATTACACTGGAATGATTCCCTGTTGCCCTTTGACCCCATAAAAGGATATAAATTCCATACTGTAAGCCAATGAAACATTCGTCAACTTTACAGTGCTGTTACTTGCCCACAGCAATAGACTGCCATCAGGTTGCAGCAGATATGTAGCCCCATAACGTCTATAGTAATTGAGAATACTTTGAATTTTACACGTACCCTACAATGTCATGCTAAAAATAAACAATCACGTCATCAAAATCTCAAAGCTATGACTACTGCATGATTAATTCAAAACAATGTGAATAAATAAGCGTTACATTTAATAGTAATCTAAACGTTAAAGAGTTAAAAAAGACAGTTAAAATGTATTGCGTGTACCAGATCAAGAGGTTGGAGTGAACTTAATATGGTTTTTTAAAGTATAGGAGGGATATAAGCAATTGAGAGTTCAAGACTCTCTCTTCAACAGGATACTACAGGGTGTCCACAAGGTCTGGGTACATGGAGTAAATAAAATCATAACAAACAATTAAATATAAGAAATAATAATTTCTTAAAGTATGTGTTAATCCCCATGTACCCAAACTTTGTGGACAACCCTGTAGAATACCACACTATCAGAATGAGGCAATTAGGCACAGCTGTGTGGACATGGCTTATTGTTTCGGCAACAGTACTTTTTGCCACTGAAGACAAATACACATGCATGTAGAAATATACGCATACAGATTGAAAGAGAGAGAGACAAAGATTACAGTTTATTAAATGAATATAGTTTACATGAACACTTTCTCTCTTCTCATACACATAAAGAGAGATATACTCAGACATATAAAAAGAGCATGTGAGAGAGAGAGAGAGAGAGAGAGAAAGAGAGAGAGAGAGAGAGAGAAAGAGAGATAGTGGAGAGGAAGAGAATGAGAGAAACTTTAATGTATCTGATGTCAAATGAGTCAGCATTGAATCAGTGATGCCAAATGGGCGGCGCCAAAATGGCTGTGCCAACACGTCTCACACTCTACAAGGTTATCCTCCAGTTGCTGCAGCTGGTACTCATTTTCATCTTAGTAGATTGAAGCTATATTGAATAAAGTGCCTTGCTCAAGGACTCAATGCAATGCAGGGTTTTGAAGCCATGACCTGGTGATCACGAGCCAAACACTTTTATCGCTAAGCCATGTGCTTTCATTTCACGTAAAAGTCAATATTGCTCACTTATAAGAGATAGTGCTGTTGATATACACATCCATACACACAAATAAAGCATCCTAGATCACACAAAAACCCCCACCAACTGACTAACTGGTATGGATTCACTCACCAAACAACTTATTGACAGGTTGGGTCTTCTCTGACTCTAACTTACTCAATGCATCTAGCCCTCTGTTTTTCATCATTTCTGTGTCCTCTCTCCAAAACTGCAACCACCAACATCCTGTCTCTGCCAATATTTTTTCTCTCTAGGTGTAAAACTTCCAGAAATTCAAGCTGAAAATCAAATTACTCTGACCTCCAGTCTACAACCTGCAACCTGCAAAGGTCATGGGCGCTAAGTCCTGTACGAATGGCTAAATATTGATTTAAATCTTGGGCTAGTGTCTACTATAGCCCCAGGCCAACTAAAGCTCTGCCTTTGTGAGAGGATTTCATAGATAGAAACTGAAAGAAGCCCATCATATATATATATATATATATATATATATATATATATATATGTATGTGTGTATGTATATATATATATATATGTGTGTGTGTGTATGATATACACAAACACACACATTCATTCAGTGGGTTTCTTGCATATATTACATATATATATATACATGAGTATGTGACACACACACACACATTCATTCATTCATTCATTCAATGGGCTTCTTGCATATATATGTGTGTGTTTTTGTCTTGACATTGTGTGCGAGTTGTAAATGTGTGCCATCATCCTGCAAGTAGTGTCCATTTTCAACCTTCCATGAAAACATGCCTTGGTGATGGGGAAATACCTTACTTGGGAACAGATATACGGCTTGACAGGAACTGCTAAGGCCAGGGGTCACACCAGGTTCCATAGTCTGTTTTGACTTGGTTTCTATAGCTGCATGCCCTTCTTAATACCAGATACTTGTTTTAGCCAACCCAAAAGGATGAAAAGCAAAGTCAGCATCAGCGGAATTTGAACTCAGAACGTAAAGACGGATAAAATGCTTCTGAGCATTTTGCCCGGCATGCTAATGATTCTGCCAGCTCACTGCTCTAACCTATTAGCATTTATTTATTCAGGCCATATCAGGCCCAAATATTCTACCTTCTTATATGTTTAAACTGGCCAGATTCAGCCTCTCACACTTACCCTACAATGTTATTCTAAAAATAAACAATCACTTCCGTCAAAATCTTGAAGCTACATGTTCCTGCATGATTAGTTCAAAACAACAAGCATCACACTTGACAGAGTAATCTAAATACTGAAGGGTTAAACAGCAGATTAGTAATCCTTTCTACTCAAGGCACAAGGCCTGAAATTTGAGGGAACGAGACTAGTCAATTACATCGACCCCCAGCGTTTCACTGGTACTTAATTTATTGACCCCGAAAGGATGAAAAACAAAGTCAACCTCGGCGGAATTTGAACTCAGAATCTAAAGACAGACGAAATGCTGCTAAGCATTTCGCCCGACATGCTAACGATTGTGACAGCTCAGCACCTTACAGCAGATTGATAACTAGATATTTTACTATATCATTCAGTATTAAAAAAAAAAAAAAACGGTAATTAAAAATAATCGAAATAAAGACAATATATTTCAACAGAAATACAGTAACAAAAACGATTAATCAGTAATTACAAAAGAACGTTTTCATTTAGTTATATTATATTCTTTAGAACACGTATCAGTTTCATTCACAGGCCATCTGGAACTATGCAGAAAGAAGACAGACTGAAACAATGGGATAAATGCAGTTAACTGATATCGGTAAGACAGTAATTGAGCGAGAAACTAACACTAAACACTCACAATATTTATTTCACCTTTCTAATATACATGACAGTGATTAAAATGATTGCAATCAGTCATGAAGATTATTATTATTATTATTATTATTATTATTGTCATTTATGATGGCCAGAACATGGGATCAACAGCGCAGGATGATAATGGGGGTTTCCCAAAATAATGGATAGCAAAAGGAAGAAAAAGAAAACAAAAACAAAAAACAAAAAACAACAAAGAAAAACAAAACAAACAAACAAACAAACATGTAACAAAAAAAACTCTCTTAACAAATACATCAGATATGAACAAATGTTGCAATTAATTAAAATAAAATTTTTAATAAACATTGTATGTATCAAACAGCAGAGTTGCTTAAAAAAATCTGGTTTGATTTTTCGCTCTTCACCGATGATAAAATTACTGAATTAGATGGATGCAAGAAGAAGAAGAAGAAAAAAAAAAAGAAATAACATTTTCCATTAACAGTCAATTGAAATATTGAACAACATTAGTTTCTCATAATTAGTTATGATTGCTTCATTCAAATGTAGCTGCAATTAACTCCTCTTTTTCTCTCTCTCACTTGCTCACACACACACTCTCTCTCTATCTCTCTCTCACTTTGTGTCTTTTTTCTCACACTCTCCTCATTCCAAATAAGTTGCAAAACATTGAGAAATAGAGCAACAATAGATTGTCTGGGAACCCGAGCAATTAACAGTTGACTAGTTTTTCAGTAAAAGTTGAACAAGTCAAGTCACAGTTAGAACACCAGAAAAATGCAGCAAAAATTTGAAAAAAAAAATAATAATAATAAATAAATAAACAAACAAATAAATAAATAAGTTACAAACTTGAAGGGAAAAAATTGATTCCACATAGTGAAATAATTACCCTTATTAATTAGAGATATGTTGTAAAATGATGTCCAACAAAAAAAAAAAAAAAAAGATTTGATCTCATCGTCATTAGTAAACAATCTGCTAATCTTTCAAAGTTCGTTAATTTTAGATTCACTGAAAATCTACAATTTGAATAAGGAGATTTTTTTTTCTTTTTGAAACATACAACATTAACATTAATCTGATGTATTTTATAATTAATGCATTCAGTTCTAAAATACTGACAATATACAGATATTAACCTCATTAACAGTAAAAATAGGTAAAAGTTAACTAAACAACATCTAGTACTACAAAGTTTTGGAGAGCCTGGCCTCAAGTGTCAAGAACTAGCCATAACACTTACTGGCTTTTTAAACATCTGGATGTTGGTAATTGGGGAAGATTAGGGACACTGAAGATGGAACAGTGGTCGATGAGTGATTGTGGCAGTCTTTTTCACTAAACAAGACAATATAAATAAATTGGATCTTAGAGAAGTAGATTCTGAGAGCAGACTGCACCAGAAATAGGCTCCCTCTGAAAATCTATCTTGTTTGTTATCTTGGAAGATTATTTAAATTTCAGTCAGACAAAAATCTGTCCTATTGCGAAAAAATTACAGATGTGGAAAATGGACTGGAAAGTGATAAAACCGTGACAGAATGGTGGCATAGAAGAACTGATTCTCTGGGTTTCTCTTGTATTCATGCTCTTTTCAAAAGGAATAAAGATAAGTCATATATTTAATAAAAAAAATTAAAAAAAGTAAAAAAATAATAGGAAAAACAGAAACAAGCAATATCTGTTCGCCTTCAGATTTGCTTACTTTGTACCGAAAGAAAATGAGAAAGAAAAAAAAACTCAGTATTAAGTAAATACTAAAGTCTTCAGTAGACTGACTTGTTCTAATTGTAGTAAATATTATCAACAATATATTCTGATTTAAATTGAACTAAATTTGAAACCTAACAGAACAACAGAGAGAGAAAGTAAAAAAAAAAAAAAAACGGTAAAGAAAGAAAGAAAATATGTTTTACAACTCAGCTACTTTGTAATCACTGAAAAACAAACTGATCAAGTTTAAGATTAAATTAAAAAGTAACTGATAACAAAAAGAAGGTGTCTACTTTCAAAAGTTCAGTAAATATCATTGATAAAAACTAGTCATGTGTTCATAAAGTTTTAAACAAAAGAGTGAGTGTATCTGCGTGTATGGGAGTATATGTGTGTGTGTGTGTGTATGTGATTGTCTGTCTGTGTGTGTGAGTGAAAACATGGAAGTATCTAATGTAAAATATAACCAATGGAAAAATTAATTTATTTTTAAAAGGAAAAAAAAAATAAACAAACAAAAACAATAAATTCATAAATTATATAGATAGTTAAGGTTTTAATTTATTTTTTAAAATAATTTGTCTAGATAAAAAAAAAAAAAAGGTAATTGAATAATCTGAATGAAATTAATAATTGAGTTCACAAACATATACATATAAAAACGCATGGATATTCAACGAGGTTTACACGACCTGTTGAACTTTTCCCTAACTGTAAATAATGTCAGATAGAAGCAGCGGCAATATGTATCTGTGCCAATATTCAAATGGATCGTTACAATATTGATTGCACTCTATCAACATCTCATTCCCTTTTCCAATCTGTTAGTGAGTTTGTTTTGTTTGTTTGTTTTTTTTTGTTTGATTTTTTTTTTGTTTTTGTTTTTTGTTTCTCATTCATTAATTGGTACGTAATTGGTAGTCTCCGTTTTGGGTGATATAACGCACCCATGGTAGAGCTTGGTAACCACTCTTCTCAATGATTTTCAAGTAGCGTACCTGAAAGTAGGAAAGAGAGAAAATTTTTACATGGTCTTCGATCAAACAAGCTGGCATTCATGTTAACTGGAAGCAAGTTTCATGTATGCAAATATGTGTGTGTGTGTGTGTAATAGTCATTTGATGCCCATGTTCCATGTTGACATTGGTTGGAGGGATTGACAAAGATCTAAGGAACCCCAAGAACTACTTCATGCTCCAGTGTCTGCTTTGGCACAGTTTCTATGGCTGGATGCCCTTCCTAATGCTAACCACATTGAAGCCTGTACTGGGTTTGCTTTTCATTCCACCAGCATTGAGATGCCATGCAGCTTACAAGATTAAGAATAGTCTATGTTAAGAGAAGAGGGATTAAATTATGAAGAGGGATTAAATTATGAAGAGGGATTAAATTATAGTGCCTAAAATGTCCACCAGTCACACATCCCACCATCCACCTGCATATTCAATTATGTTACAAGCTGTCAGCCCTTTGCATATTTATTGTCCTCAATACTCACAAAGCATTTATTTTCCCAAAATAAAATTTTAAAAAATATTTCCATCGTGCTACAACTGAAAAGCTACCATTTTCTAGTTGATGAATTATTTGGAGTAGTTTAACCCTAGGTCATAACCAGCTCAGCCATAACAATCATTATTTTTTCTTTTCAGAGGAGTGTATATGGGACTATGTGATCCAATGAGAACTTTGCTGTCCCAAGGCAGTAGAGTTTGATTTGAAGGAATTTCAACTGCTTTTTCTAGCAAGAAAAAGTGACCATAAATATTGTAAACTATAGAAGCTATAAAATATCTTTGATGAATTGTTCATGATAAACAACTTTCCTAGAACCATTCAAATAATTTGTTATGGTTTGGTACTTCCTCTTCAGTATAGACACATATTTTGCAATGATTTTGCACATAAAAAATGTTCATGTCTATAAAAAAAATCAAATGATAAAATGCAAGAAATTGAATGATTATTTTCATAATGTAGATATTTGTTGAAAGGCATACTTTTCTTCCAATTATATTCACAACTAGATTCATAAATAACAAATTCTATTTTGAATGAAGCACAACGTTTGTGAAGTTAAAAGTATTAATAAATGCTCATTATCTACCCTCATCAATTCTATTTGATAATGATTTGAGAATGACTTGAGAATGGCTTAAGATTATATTTTGTGCACCATAAGTAAGTTATTTGAAATTTTGCCACTTACCTGTATTCCTGAAACTGTAAAATAAGGAATTTCAAATTTGACTTGTATAGGGGGCTTGCCTTCTGAGTCTTCTCCAATAACACTTGGGAGACCAAAGTGAGCTCTCATCAAATATTCTTTCCCACCCTGAAATGTATAACAGCAGCATTTTAGTAAATGATGCACAACTAAACATAATTGTAATAATTTGTATTTTAGGCAGAACACAGTGTAAATCAATGGTAGTAATAGATTGACAGACATATTTAACCCTTTAGCATATATATATATATAATGGCCAAATCCGGCCCAAATATTCTATCTGTTTTATGTTCAAACAAACAAGATCTTGCGTATCACACTTACCCTACAATGTCATTCTAAAAATAAACAATTGCATCACTGAAATCTCAAAGGTACAAGATAATGCAAGTTTAATTCAAAGCAACGTGAATAAACAAGCATTACATTTGACTGCTAAAGGGTTGCTGTCTAGCAAAGTGAATCTATGAGGAAATGAGAGAAATTATAGCAGTACAAGGTGATAAGCAGAATGCATCGACAGTTGGATAACCTAAAACAACTAATAATAATAATAATAATATTGTAAAATGAATGAAGCAGTGTAGTAGAAGTTTGACAGAAGATAGTGAAACCATTACAGCTGTTAGGAAATGACAGTAAAAATGACATTGATAGATGGATACTATCTTTACCTAATATAAAACAACGCATCTTAATCATTGGACAGCTGTGATTAACAGATTAAATGGCGAGCAGAATAAAGTTTGAATAAAAGCCTTCTTTGAACTGGTTTATGACAGATTGGCAACAGGAAAAGCATCCAGCCATCAAAAATCTGCCTCAACAAATTCCAAGTGACCCATGCAAACATGCTTTCCATGATAGAATGGGTTGGACGATTTGACTGAGGACTGGTGAACCGGATGGCAACACCAGGCTCCAATCTAATTTGGCAGAGTTTCTACAGCTGGATGCCCTTCCTAATGCCAACCACTCCGAGAAAGTAGTGGGTGCTTTTACGTGCCACCGGCACAAAGGCCAGTCAGGCGGTACTGGCAATGGCTGTGCTCAAAATGGTGCATTTTACGTGCTACCTGCACAGGAGCCAGTCCAGTGGCACTGGCACGATCTCGCTTGAATGTCTTTACACGTGCTACCGGCACAAGTGCCAGATGATGATGATGATGATGATGATGATGATGATTACATGCTTTGCTGTTTCCTAATGCAGAACAAAAAAAAAAGTAAGATCAAAATACATCAATACTCACGGGAAAAGATTTTATTGTCCAGATAACAGCATTTAATTCTGGGGTATATTTGCAGCTTCCAACAGTAGTCTTGAATTTAGGGGAGTCAGCATCTTGTGGGACTGGAATGATGATTTCCACATTGTTCGCTGTGGAACGGCGCTTGAACTGACTTTTAGCCTTTTAAACATAACCAAACGATTCATGAAACGATCACTTTAACGAATTTTAAATCACTGATTCAAAACCAACTTATTACATCATATCACAGACAACAAGAAAGAACATGGACTTGATCATAACACATTAACTGATGTTCTTCAGCACTTGGTGGTGGTGGTGGAGTATCTCACAGCCATGTTGGAGGCTATTAGAGGCTATTAATGTTAGTTATTTTTGTTTCTATGTGGGGATTTTTAAAGATTTTTGGGGGATTAAGTAGGAGGAATGTGGTTATAATTTTGCTTTAGGAAGCTGTTGTAGTTGTGTTCTGAAGTTCTCTGTATTTCTGGGTGTTTGAAGGTGAAACTGCTCAAGATGAAGCTTGCTACAGCAACAAACAGTACTTCTCTCACCTATTCAGGTGGGCTTTTATTTTCAGCAATTTTGTTTTGTTGATTATGATGCATAGTGAGATGTTTGGTATAGTTTATAGTGAATTGTGAGTTATTGTAGACTAACAGAAAATTCATGATGAATCTAATGTATTGTTTCTACACCACTGTTAGAATTTCTTTCTACTAGGTAAATACTACACTCTCGGAGTGGTTGGCATTAGGAAGGGCATTCAGCTGTAGAAACTCTGCCAAATCAGATTAGAGCCTGGTGTAGCTATCTGGTTCACCAGTCCTCAATCAAATCGTCCAACCCATGCTAGCATGGAAAGCGGACGTTAAATGATGATGATGATGATGTCATTATTCTAAGTATGTTAAGGCGGTGAGCTGGCAGAATCATTAGCATGCTGGGCAAAATACAAAATGATATTTCATCTGTCTTTACGTTGAGTTCAAATTCTGCTGAGGTCAACTCTGCCTTTCATCCTTTTTTGGGGGTGATAAATTAAGTACCAGTGAAACACTGGGGGTCGATGTAATCAACTAGTCCCCTTCCCCCAAAATTTCAGGCCTTGTGCCTTTAGTAGAAAGGATTATTCTAAGTATATCCCTGCAATGTGTATTGTGAATGTGGAAGCACACTATCTAACTCCTAGTATGCGTGGTGTATTTATGTTGTTGAGTGTGATGGTTAATTATATATGATGGTCTTAAGGGTGCTGGTAAGGAGAGAAAACATTGAATTTTGCAGGTGCTAATTTAATAGTATACAATATGTCGGGGTTGACTAACTGAATCTCATCAATTCATTGAAGTTATAAGGAAATTTCACTGATATTTTAATTTGAATATGAACACTTTAGTACAGGTAATTTCCAGAATGTTGGTATTAAAACGTATTAAAAGGGTTAACATTGCCTCTATATCTGAGTCCCTACTGATTCAAGTCACTTTTAATATTAATACTTTTAATCTTGCATCCACACATACCTACAATTAAATAAAACAAAATAAGCGATCATATTTATAACATTACAAATAGCACAACAGTCAAATGACTCAAACATATTCTGCTCTTCTAGATGTGCGAGTTATAGGTATCCCTGGAAAGGAATATGCTGTAGAATATATTACAATGTAATTTAATAAGTGTTTCAAAACCAAACCAAATTAAATATCATCTTACTTTAATCATATATTCGACACGGCTATGGACGTGACGCTCAATCACAGACTCAACCCAAATCAGAGGTTTCACCTGGAAAACAGACAAGTGAATTGATCTTCAGGTTTTATAAAACATGCAAGGAGATAAGAGGATAATTATTCATCATACTGAAATTTTATTTTGAAGCAGAGTGTAATGATAAAACAAATAGAAAAATATTTCTCGATTAACTAATTACAATCTTGTTAGATTGTAATTAAGATTATGAAAATCATAATTTGATACATTAAAGTCACCATGTGTAAATACTTGAAACGTCAACATCACAGCAAAAAACCATGTTTATTGACATAAACTGAACAATGATGATGATGGTGGCATATGTATAAGTGTGTCTAAAACCTATTTTTCAAGTAAGGATCTTGTCTTCCATGTGATTTCGAAGCCATGAAGCGAATGAGCAACTTATTGACAGGAGAAATGTCAACAAGAACACCATACGAACAAACAACATGACTTTCAAATAAGCAAGAGCGGATGTAAACAAACAGGCTAAAAACAAGAAAGAGAAACATGAAACACAAAAAAAAAGATGATATTTACATGAGTGGTTAAGCGGTAAGACATAAGTTCGAATTCTCCATCTGGTGGAATGAAGGAGATGGTGCGATCATTTTCAAATCTTGACAACCGAACGCATTGATGGAATTTCACATCTTCCAGCTCCACAGACTTGCTTTTTCCTCCTACATTGGGTGTTAATGAAGAAAAATAAATTAAAAAGACAAAATCGAGCCTTAAAACTAACAGGAGACCCTTCCACATCGGAATTAACTTTACACACATACACATGCACACATACATATACAAGCACAGTTACATGGTTAAAAATTTTAGTCTGCAACCACACACACCATTTCAGGTTCAGTCTCTCTGCATGCCACCGTGAGCAAGCGTCCTCTACTGTAACCCCTAGCCAACCAATGCCTTAAGGGTGAACTTGGTAGATGGAAACAAAGTGGAAGTGTGTTGTGTGTGTGTGTACATGCGTGTGTCTTTGGGTTTGTTCCCATCACTTCTTGGCAACTGGCGTTGGTTTGCTTACATCCCTGTTACCAAGTGGTTTGGCAAGACACTGATGGCTTAAGGATCAGTCTTAAAAATAAGTAGTGAGGTGGTTGATTTGTTCAATTAAAACATTCATGGTAATGTCCCAATGACTGAAACAAGCAAATACACACACACACACATATCAAAAAGTCAAAGCTCCATATATTTGTCATCTCTCTTTCTTTTTTATTTCCCCTCACCCTCTTCAGTAATTTCTCAGATTTGTATTTTAATGTAACAAATATTAAATAATTCTTTATTAAAATCAATATACTCATTAACGTTTTTGCTTTCCTTCCCACCTGAGATTTTCTATTAAATAAACACAAACTTTCCTGTAAGCTGATCCGTTTTATTAAGAAGTAATTTAGCGAATATGAGTTCAAGTCACAGGCATGGCTGTATGGTTAAGAAGTTTGCTTCCCCACTATATGGTTGCGGGTTCAGTCCCACTGTGTGGCGTCTTGGTCAAGTATCTTTTACTACAGTCTCAAACTGACCAAAGCTTTGTGAAACAGAAATTGAGAGAAGCCTGTCTTGCATGCATGAGAGTTGATGTCTCCTCGTCTTGACAATGTATGACAGCTGCAAATGAGTATCACTGTCAAACAGCATCCATTTTCAATCTTCCATGGAAGCAGGTGAAATTTGGAGACAGGAAAGGTACCCACAGGTAGAAAATCTACTTCAAGAAATTCCATCCGACTCATGCAGATATGGAAAAGTTGATGTTAAAACAATGAAATGATAATAACTCTAAACATATAAAAGATATCTGTCCGAGTGGATACTTATCTGTGTGAGATGCTTCTCTTTTATGTGATTGACTAGTGAAGCATGTTATATCAAATTTACATGGATTATCTTTAGTTCCTTTGTACAAAAAACGGTTACAGGAGAGTTATAAAAACTAGAATAATACAGAATTTAACATCTTATTGCACTGACAATTAATTTTATGAATTTCAAATAGTAAAAACACACTTTAATAACATTAAAATATTTTGTCAACAGAATTGAACACTAAAGATTTCTTTAACTCAAATACCACATGACCTCAGACACAACTATATTTACGTCATATATAAACAAACATAAGTTTGTTTTTTGAAGCATTGAAATGTATTGTAGAACAAGTAGAAGAATAAATTTTTTTCAATACGTAAATATTGAACAGTATATATATATATATATAAAAGATAAAATCTTTTTAAGAGCAGAAAAGTTTGCTGGCAACCAGCCATGAGGTTCAGTATTTATGTGTTGAAAAAAATTTATCTTTCTACTTGTTCTACAACTATATTTTTATTCATAGTTCCACTTTGCTATGGAATCTCTCATATCAAAATAAGATATACAGAATGAATTAAACATGAACTGTTGCACATTAGCCATGATGACCCAAGACATCTGGGTACTTTCATCAGAGGTTGACTACAAAGTAAAATACAGTTATCAGAGTGCTTT
Source organism: Octopus bimaculoides (assembly GCF_046866305.1). Lineage (NCBI taxonomy): Eukaryota > Metazoa > Mollusca > Cephalopoda > Octopoda > Octopodidae > Octopus > Octopus bimaculoides. Next base: position 11,882,352 of record NC_142945.1, on the reverse strand, counting down.
TGCTGTTTAGAACATCAACTTGTACTAACCAGTCAATAATATCAACTGATAATTAAGTAGACTGAACTCGCAAGAGTGTGTTAGACATAGACATAATGCAATGCAGGAGATGAGGTATCGAATTTCATTGTTTTGGACATTAATCTGGCAGCCACTTTAGCACATAAAGTCTCATACAAGAGAGGTTCATATAAAATCTCACAATAAGATCTTTTCAAGTGAGAAAAGTAGACTACTTTCTTCAAAGCTGCATGCAAATCAGACAAAGAGATTACACACAGCACTAAGTTTCAAAACCAGTAACACAAGACATGACAACCAAGAATATGCTGTAAAAACTTACTTCCAGTACTCTCAAAGAGCACTTTATCGTTGAGACCAAGTCGAAGCTCTGGCATCCCAGACAGATAAACTCGCATCTTGATGCAGCCAACAATTTCACTACGCAAAACATTGCCGTTAGCACTCACCTAATGAATGAAAATTAAGAGTATTGACAAACTCTTCAAAAACTGTTTGGGAGAATTTTCAACTAAATAGAGAACACATAGTTTTTAATTTACACCAAATTTTTTACCGTTTAGCATTGGTGAAACGGGTTACATCTATTCTTTATCTGAAGTAGGTAGTTTCTACGCAGAAAGTCAACATTTCCCTCAAGTTTTCTATTGGTATACCAGTGTGATCTTTTGGAGAGGTATCCGTTACTAGTTTGTCTTGAATCACCGAATGCTTCATTGGTTGGGACTTTGGTAAACAGACTTATCACATCTAGACTAACCATCTGGTTGGATCCAATGGGAGTATCTTTGATCAATTCTGTGAAGTGAGTGGAATTCTTCATATACGATGTTGACTTACCTGCTAATGGACTGATTATATCCACAAGGAAGCAATTCAATGGATGACATGCCGAACCTCTACAGCTCACTATAGGTCTTAATGGAATACAATACCATCCTTATGAATCTTAGGGAGACCATACATGTGTGGTAGCTTACTGTAATGTTGGGTCAGTTGTCTGCACTTCATTGGTATGAAGTGATCCTAGTTCTTCATTAAGATCTGTGACAACTTCCTCTCTGTTTTCAGAGTTGGGTCTTTCTTTCTTTTGCTGTAGCTACTATCACTTATGAGACTTGCCAATTTTTCCAAGTATCCAGACTTGTTCAGCACCACTGTAGGATTTCCCTTGTCCACTGGAAGTATTATGATGGAACTATCAATCTGTAATGTTTTAATAGCAAACTTTTCTTCCTTAGTGATGTTTGGTTTGGGAAATTTCGCTTTCTCTAGTACCTGTCTCACTTTCCACCTTAGTTCATCTGCCTGAGCTTTTGGTATCTTTATGGCTACCTCCTCAATAGGGACTATTATGTCCAAATATGGAATATGCTTGGTAGAGTTCCAATCAATTCACAGGTTTGTAAGGAAGAGATTTAGATGTGTCTATTTGTGGGACATCAGTTTTCTTGTTTTGTGTTAGATAAGTATTGAAGCAAAGACATGATTTCACTATTTTCACTCTTCATAACAGGACGACACTCTAGTCACAACAAACTGTAGTGAAGCCATTTACGGATGATTGTGATCATCCACTAATACATCATTTCAAATTTTTCAGATGCAACCACAAATATTTCGTTACTTCAGTTTTTTGGTCAGATGATTGTAGAATATAGAAAATGACAAAATCTGGTTCTAATGACATGTCTGTAAATAAAAATTTGTGTTAAAATTTTCCATGTTAATATAGAGAAAGAAAACTGGAATGTTTACCAATAAATTGACCGATTCAATCACATCCAGGAAAACCTCATTCTTCCTGTATTTGATTCCCTCTGATCTCCATGATACTGCGTTAGTGACAGCCATTGGAGGTCGGGGGGCAATCTCCAGTTTGTGGCCTTCTTGAGTGATATACCTGTTTTGCAAAGTAAAAAAAAAAGAAAAAGGGCTTTCTTACAATATGCAGTGTAAAGGGAGAGAAAACATCGATTAATAGTGAAAGAACAAACAATGACTTCTATTGGTTTAACACTGAATGATGGAAGAAATGTCTGTCTATCCAAGCTGGATCCTATGCAAGATATCGTGAAATATCTACTCACTACTTACACCAATTTCAACACATACAATCGTAATTATAGCTGAAGGCCTTCCAGCCACTAAACTCTCAATCTTAATGTAAAAATGTCATCTCTAGTCAATTAGTTTAAATCAAACAGAATAAAACAGTTTGAGGAAACTACTGATGGTCTGCAGTGGTAAAAATCAGTTTGTGTGCTGTAAAAAGAAAATACTTTAACATTTTGTGGTAGGGCCTGAACATTCTTTTCCATTTACTGAAAGGTCTAACATGAAACATCAGTCTTCTAACAGCACACGAGCTAATTTTATTTTGGGAATATATCGAATAAAACAGAGTTATGTACCTTACAAAAAAAAACTATTTGTAACTCGTAAAACGTAATTCTTAATAAGTAATTCTATTTTAAAAGAGTTAAACAATTATAAACCATCTTTATATATCCGGGCCCACTGCTTGCTTATTTCCAGTTCCCATACTGTTCAGTAAGTGAGAGATAAATTTATCGTTGGAGAGGTTTCCGGTCTTACTGCAGGTAAGCAATTCCCACAGAAGAAATCGAACATTACTCGTCAAATCAATAGTACTGCTACTGGTTGGAGTGGTCAGTATTTCCTAACCTGTAGTACATATTTTACACTCGGGTAGATAAGGTCATTTGAGAGTTTTACAGGGACAGGATATGAGATGATAACCTCCATGTTGGCTCTCTGTCAAATCAAAACCTAATAACTCAGCTATCCATCTCCATCTCTCTCTCTCTTCCTCATGTGTCTCATTCAAATCATTCTTTTTATCTCAAAATCTTGTTATCTATTTCCTGCAGGGAATCCTTAAACAATTATCTTGTCATGTTGTTGAGACAGACGACTCTAAAGAAACTAAAAAACAGTTTCATACTTACTCCTGTAATATTTTACTATCTGTGGTCTGGGGATAACCAAAATCCATTATTTCATCCAAAAGCTCATAAATAACTACAAAATTATCACGGATACTTTCTTCTTCTAGTTCTTTAAAATATTCAGCAAAAATCTGGGGGGGAAAAAAACAAAACAAAACAAAACCCAATCAATTCGAGATAGAAATGTAATTTTATGAAACAATGAGTGCAGAGTAAAGAATTAATTGATTAAAGTTTGAATGTAAGTAATTAGTGGTGTAATTGGTTACCAGGTAAGTGACAGGCACCGAGCTCAAGTCCCATCAGTAGACTTCTTTTTCTATGCTGTCTTAGACTGGATTAAACTGTCATCATCATTTTAATGACCTTTTGACCATGCTCATGTGGGTCACACAGAATTTTCTGTGGCTGGACGTCCCACCTGTTGCTGACCCTCACCTAGTTCCAAGTAAAGTAATATTTCCCCACTAGCCAGACATGTCTGGTTTTAGTCAACTGACAGTGGCCATACTTCAGCAATATAATTCATTGTATTTTATATATATATATATATATATATATATATATATATATATATATATATATATATATAAGAAAGAATAGTGCCAATGACCTTTTTTTTTTAGGGCTTCTAAGATGGGTAGGAGGAAAAAAGAAATTATTTTGAAGCTGGAGACCTGAGTGCTTGCAGCAGAAAAGCCTCTTTTAAAGGCACCCAAGATGCTGGGAGGTGGTTTACAGCAGGCAATAGATTAAGCCTACCACCTAAGTAGATGGGGTTTAAATGCTGAATGCAAAGAGCCAGAACAAATACCACAAGGTATCCTATCCAATATTCCAAGGATTCTGCCAGACACAACTGATTGTTATTTTATTCAACCCCTGAAAGGATCCAACTCCTATTCTGGTAAACCTGTTAGAAATAGCAGCCAAATCTTTTTTCAAATCATACCTTACTGTGTTAACCCTTTAGCATTTAAACTGATCATATTCAGCCTAAGTATTCCATCTTATGTTCAAACCAGCCAGATCTGGCCTCTCACATCTACCCTACAAATGATGCCATCCTACTGGCTAGGTGGGTAGGCCAACATTCCCACTGAACATAGCATCAGTCCATCGCAGAGTTACCACCTATTTACAGCTGAGTGGACTGGAGCAATGTGAAATGAAGTGTCTTCCTCGAGAACACGACATACAACTGGTCTGGAAGGTGAAATCAGAATCTCGCAATTGGGCATACAACACTCTAGCAACTAGACCATGTAATTTGAAATAACGTCTGAAAAAAAACCTAAGCCAGTCATGACTAAAATTCTTTTAATAAGTCTGCTGGACCAAATGCTAAACAAAAGGAGTGATTTATCTAATCTACTTAACACTATAGGGACTGAGGATTATAAAGGCATTAACTATATAACAATCCTGAATGCCAAAGCTATATCATCATCATCATCATCATCATCAACATCGTCATTTAACGTCCGCTTTCCATGCTAGCATGGGTTGGACGATTTGACTGAGGACTGGTGCAACCGGATGGCTGCACCAGGCTCCAATCTAATTTGGCAGAGTTTCTACAGCTGGATGCCCTTCCTAACGCCAACCACTAACAAACAAATCAGCATGTGGTGGCAAACGACATCGAATCATTAATAAGATAATTATATAGATGAGAGGATGAAAATATAGAGATTAAACCTTTTTTTTTTTTTTCATGTATTCTTACTCATTATATATCAAAGCTTACATTCTTTCTATTATAGGCACAAGGCTTGAAATTTTGGGGATGGGGGCTAGTTGATTCTATTGAACCTGGTGCTCAACTGGTGCTTGTTTTATCAAATCTGAGAGAATGAAATGCCTTGGCAGAATTTGAACACAGAATGTAAAGCTGGATGAAAAAGCACTAAGCACATTTTGTCCAGTGTAGTAACAATTCTGCAGGTCTGCCACCTTCAGAAAAAAAAAAGAACTAAAAACTAAAAATGAATGCTGCATTATATTGATGCATAAATATCTAAGTTGGTGATGGACAGTTTACAGATAATATACCTACCTGTACAATTTTATGTAAAAATGAAAAGACCATAGTGGCGCTAGCATTTTTCTTGGTAGTTGACACTAAATAGAGGTTGTTGTATTTTATGTAGACATAGGCAATATTTCCATGTTGTAGTATGGGCGTCACATTCCCTTCTTCTTCCTTATCCATCAACAGTGGCATAAACTTGTCAATCGCTGACATATCTATATCTCCTCGGTAGTTGCGACATATCAGCACCTGAAACAAAGAAACAATTAAAAGAAAGCTTATTGATTTTGATTAATGATTTTGATTAATGATAAAACATTGATACTCTAAAACTATTTAATATAGGAAATATCATGAAGTTATATTATGAAGTTCCCTAAATCTGATACATGTGCCCTTAAAATAATTCTCAGGCAGAATCAATATGGTAAAGAGTGCGACAAAGTCAGACTTTTGAATTACAGGTACAGTTCGCCTGATGAGCTTCCACACAGTTTCCGTTTGCCTTATTTCAATTACAAGATACATTTCAGCCTGTAGCTATCGTAAAAGATATTGGTTCAAGACACCATGCTAAAGGAAAGAACATTGAATCTTGTAATTGAGGAGTGAGTTCAGCCATACTAAACACACAAACGCACACACAGAAGTCACGCAAGTATGCACACACATATGAAAGAGGTGAGAATGTGATTGCAACAGGGTTTATTTCAGAAAACTTCAGGGAATCCAAAAGAAATCTAAAATTCAAATTCATAGAAAATGTGAATTTTAATTTTGTTAAAAAAAAACAAAAAAACAAAAAAAAAAACAAAGAAAAAGAAAATTAATTGAATAATTAAAAAAAAATCATTTTTACCTTTCCTTTGACGTCTAAAATATAGATCGCTGAGGAAGACATGATTCCACAGTATATTTGTCTGAAAGTATAAAGGAGGTCAAAATAGTAGCATTAGTATTAATTAAGCTTGTTTCAAACAATAGTTGGTTGATGTTTCAGAGCTGAAAGAAAACTTAAAATTTAACAGACACACACATCTTTAGCATTTAAACCAATCATATCCGGCCCAAATATTCTTCCTGTTTTATGTTCAAACTGGCCAGATCCAGCCTACCCAACATTGTCGATTGGAGATGCATTTCTGCATCTGCAATTAATAATAACAATGATCATTACTATTATTATTGTTATTTTCATAGACAAAAGACCACGAATTTGTATGTTAGTGAAGATGAGTTGGGGGGGGGGGGTACTGTTGAGTGAATTCATAACTGATCGAGATTACAGTTATGGATAATATTTCTTGTATGTGGAGCCCTCCTCATTGTTTGTAATTATTCAGTTTGTAGGTAGTGATGATTATAATACAGGAAACATCAAGTTGAAGGTGATGAAGTATGTAATATGTAATATGTAATATGTGAAGAACAAACTTGAAATGACAGCCTCAAAATAAACCCTACATATATACACAAACACACGCAAACACAAAAGACAGAAAAAACATCTGATAAGGAGAAATAATGATAGTATCAGGTAAAATTAATTGAGATTTTCTAATTATGATATTTGTAGATAATGTGTTTAGGTTAGAAGTTCTAAGATTAATGAGAACAAAGTACAGGTATTACTAAATATATTAAAGCTGTATTAATTGATTCTGTTAAATAAGCAGATATAAAAAAAAAAATATTTTGAAAACCCAATGTAGCCTCAGTCTCGTCCAAGGACTAAAATCAGTCAGGAAAAGAGAAGAGTACAAATAGCACATGACCATACATTTCATGTCTCATATAGATAGGTTTTGATATGAGAAGAAAGGTTTATTGTCAAACAATAGCAAACAATAGACATTATACTATTTAACTTGCTTCTTCTTTACAACACTAATTATGTCATATATATAAGGTGGGTGCTGAAAAAGTTCCTGGCTTTAGGTAAAAGAAAATACAGGAGGATCAGTTAATTATGATTTTATGCAACATATTCCCCTCTCCGATTCACACACTTATTGCAGTGGTCCTTCAGTTTCTTGAAGTTCTGTAAAAGAACTCAAAAAGTTGGGCCTCCGGCCAGGCCTTTTCTGATAACCTTAAAACCAGGAACTTTTCAGACCCCGCCCCCATACATAAAACATGTATGCATATGTCTATTAATACTGCTCTTGTTGTCAGTCATTCAGTCATCCATTTTATTTGGTGAATGAGTGTATGTGTGTGTGTTTGTATGCCACTCCAAATGTACTGATTCCACCTTCAGCCTGCCCTAGCTATACTACATGAAGGATATCACATTTTGATTTTTGTTTGACTAATTTTTGTATATTAATTTCTTTTCCACTGCTTCTGCATATTCCCATGACTCTCTGTTGCCATCCAATTCCATTATTATGAATCAGAATTAAGAGCTTGAATCATAGTGGATTTTTCATTAGCTGATTACGCAACCCTAATGGATGCATTGCAGTTACTCTCTTGATAGAGTTTGGTGATCCTAACTGTTGATCTTCTAGGATTTCTCCGCTCAGCATCACTGTAAGAAGCACCATTGGTTCATTTGAGGTCTACCTCTTCACAATCTGCCATGCTGCAGCCCCATGAATTTGTAGCATCTCTGGCAAGATGGCTGAACAGGTACTATATCTTGCCAAAGGGCAGCCTGTAACTATGCAGAGCACAGTCGTCACCCTATAAGGTATTTTCAAAATACTCACGTACCGCATGTACTAATTCTTTGCATTAATTACACATTATTACGCCCCCATCTACTTTCTGTCTACCTTTCCAAGTAAGCGACAATCAAAGATACTGTTGGACTTTATAGCTCACGATAATAAATGTAAACAAACTAAGTCCATTGTGTTAGTCAGGTTCACACTTTCATGGTTTGACTTAAGTTTATAGTTAGGACAGTTTGCTGCTCTTTAACATAATCTGCAATAAGGATTAGGTCGTTAGTTTAACTCTTTAACCGTGAAATCAAATTTCATGGTCATTCCAGTAATGATGTTAATAAAGATCTACCAAAAAATAGAATTGTTAATTTATGCAGGTCACATTGCCTCAATAACTCTGACATAGCAAAAAATAGTTTCAAACATGACATTCCCCAACAAAAGATAAATTGGTATAAAAAACTGTTTTTTTGTAGCTAAGTGTAATGAAATTTTGTGTGGATATGTCCAATTTCCACAATAAGAGGATTTTAAATCTTCTTTGTGATTGTCTCTCAAATTCTGAATCAAATGATACAGAGATACATAGGCATAAGAGTGGCTGTGTGGTAAGTAGCTTGCTTACAAACCACATGGTTCCGGGTTCAGTCCCACTGCATGACACTTTGGGCATGTGTCTTCTACTATAGCCTCGGGCCGACCAAAGCCTTGTGAGTGGATTTGGTAGATGGAAACTGAAAAAAGCCCGTCGTATATATGTATATATATATATATATATATATATATATATATATATATATATATATATATATATATATATATATTATATGTATGTATGTGTATATGTATGTGTGTCTGTGTTTGTCCCCCCAACATCGCTTGTCAACTGATGCTGGTGTGTTTGTGTCCCCCGTAACTTAGCGGTTCAGCAAAAGAGACCGATAGAATAAGTACTAGGCTTACAAAGAATAAGTCCTGGGGTCGATTTGCTCGACTAAAGGCAGTGCTCCAGCATGGCTACAGTCAAATGACTGAAACAAATGAAAGAGTAAAAGAGAGAGAGAGTTAAAAACACCTATACACAAAACCCTTCACTGAGCTCACTACCAACTTTAATGCTACGTTTAGCACTCACGTACACAACCTTAAAAGCTTTTTGCACCTACAATTCTACCACTATCCAGTAGACAACAGTAATGTTCTTTCTAATTCTTAATAGTTAATGTGCAGTAGATATTTTTCCTATGACAAAATATGTGTGCACTGAATGCAAAACAATATGATTATTAATTACTGTATTTTTAAGGCAATTAACTTTTTGTGTGCTGTGTGCACACATGCATACAGCTTAGGAGAATTGCGAGAGAGCAAAGAGGACACTTGCAACATCTGGTCTTACAAGACCTGATACAAATGATAATTAAATTCTACCTTGAAAGAATCCTGTTGTGTGTGTGTGTGTGTGTGTGTGTGTATATATATATATATAAATATATATACCTGTGTGTGTGTGTGTGTGTGTATATATATATATAAATATATATACCCATGTGTGTTTTTGTGTGTGTGTGTGTTTGTACCCTCTCCATCACATGACAACTGATGTTGGTGTGTTTACGTCCCCATAACTTAGCAGTTCGGTAAAAGAGACCGACAGAATAGGTCCTGGGGGCCGATTCTTCTGACTAAAGGTGGTGCTCCAGCATGGCCGCAGTCAAATGACGGAAGCAAGCAAAAGAGTAAAAGAGAGCAAATATTTCACTAATATTAGCGCACAAACAAGCAGTTGGGGAAAAACAAATCAAATATATTCTACCAGAAACTGGTTTTTCAATGAAGAGCATATAGAATATATGACACAGCAAGAGGTAAATACAGGTGTATAAAATAAAAACTATATACAATGAGAGTTTATTTAATTATCATCGTCCACAACACCAGGATAAAGTAAAACAGTATCTTCAAAGCCTGAAAACTGCTGGCATTCATATCATTCCCCTTTATTGCTGGAATTCTCAGCAGCACGGTCTGCACCAGTAAAATTTTCTTGAAACAACAAATTGTCTTCAGGGCATTTGTAACGCTACATTTTTTTTTTTTAAATGATTTCATAACTACATCTTCTTTTACAGCGTTCAATGAACTTTTAACCTTCTCAAACATTTGTGTAATAGCAGATCTCTTCTTCATTCTTTTGGCACCACTTCCCGGTCTGAAAGCTTGCATCTATTTGTTCCATTCCTCCCTTCCGAATCCCTTAAATGGCTTATTGAGACATCTAAAGGCAGCTAGTGAATGGTTAGGTTTCCTGGTTTTTGGTTGTCCGACTTTCCTCTAAATAAGCTCGAGTGTGTGAATCTGAAGATGGTCCCAAACTAATAAGGCAGGTTTCTTTAACAACTTAACAAGACCATCTTTTATCTATCAAGAATTCCATTCCACCCTTATCTATCCAATCTTTTAGATGTACATAATAGGTGCAGGCATGGCTGTGTGATTAAGAAGCTCGCTTCTCAACCATATGGTCTCGGGTTCAGTCCTGCTGTGCGATACATAGACAAGTGTCATCCTCTGAAGCCCTGGGGCCAACAAAAGCCTTCAAAGCCCATCGTATATATGTGCATATGTGTGTAACTTCATTCTGACATCACATAATGGTTGCAAAGGAACATCACTACGACAGTGATGTTGTTCGTTTCCAGTCTTTCATGGAAAAACATGTCTGGGTATGGGAAATGTTACTTAGCTTGAAAACAGGTGAACATTGGTGACAGGAAGGGCACCTGGGCTAAGAAAATCTGCCTCAACAAATTTCTTGAAGTATCAAAATTTTCATCACCCAATGACAACCTGATTGCTAATGCAGTTTCACAACTGTGAACAGGTTGCAGCTATGTGGTGAAAATTGTGACACCATAATCTTTTTTGCCAAATGAAACGTGTTGCCAAAATACAACCAGTTTTGTACATGTTTCTAGGTATATGAACTTTTAATGAGCTACACCCTAATGAGAGGATGATGCAAGTAGTGTTTTAATAATTGTACTGAAAAAGAAAAGAAATAGAATAGACTCTATTCTTTACCTATTATAAAGAACCTTGGACTGCAACTTTGTTTCTTTCTCATCTAGATGCCTGATCTTATAATGATTGCCCTTCCAATTATTTTGTTGTTTAAATAGTAAGATAATTAACAAAGTTGGCAATTATTCAGCAATAGTTATTTTTTTCTCTTTTTTTTCACTAGCAGTAAATTCTTTCTAAACAAATTCACCGAAGATTCAAATCTAACTAAAATTAAGTATTCTATTCTATACTGCCAACAAAATAATAAGCACTTAAGAAATGTATAAATATACCATTCCAAGTACTGTTTCATCTCTTTCTGATATGCAACTTAGGGTTTGCTTCCTCCAAACCTTCATATTAATACACTAATACACTGTTCTATAACATCTGCATAGATGTTATTAAATTTTTTTTTTTTTTTACTGGGGGTAGTGTACTTTCAGAAATGCTGTTAATCCAGATAGATAGTTCAAAAGGATTAAATACCAAAAATGAACAAATGTGTTATTCATTTATCTGTCCATAAGCTTTTGATTCCATATGCTTAATCCATTACCCCTTTTTTTAACACTACCACCTTGCCACTTGGGTGCCTTTTGCAAAGTACTGAGGCAACATCCCTAGTCTGAAGTCAGAGAGACCCTGAGAAGAGTTAAAGTAATGAATGCCCTACTTCCTTTGACTAAGCCACTAAGAAAAACTTGAAGGCTGGATAATAACAGATGATCATGTAAAAGAAAATATGGTACACACTTCCAAATCATTCTTTTTTACCATACAGCAATGGTTAGCATACAATTCCTAAAAAAATTACTATCACCATAACAACTACATTAAATAAGATGTATAGTTTTTTGTTTTTTTTTGCATGAATCATTAGGTAGGAGTGGAGAATGAGTATAATTAGCCATGTAGGTTACCTGTGCAAACTTTCTCCCCAGAGACGGAAGTCTTGTGTACAGAATGCCCACTGAAAGTAAAAGGAATTGTGATGCCCACTGTTTAATCGTGGTATGTATAACAGATAAGTAAATGAGAGAGACAGTTATCTATGGATAGAACGCTAGTCTCTCGTAAGTTAACTTTCTTGTGTATTTTAAACACAGAATGGCGTGTCTTACCCAGGTAGACAATAAGATGCTTTCTGTAAGGTTTTAATTAAAGGCATATGCGCTCGTAGTTTCTTCCACCTCAGTCTGAAGTGATCTTAGCAGTTGAGAAAATGTTTAGAAATAAATCAACTATTCAAAACTTAACCTTATTAAGATGAATAGTCTTTTGTTAAAATTCACAATCCTTAAAAAAAAAACTGTAAATTTCATTAATTAGCACGAGAAGGTAGAACTATACACTATATTCCTTTTAAACAAAGGGCAACAGGTGGACCGCAATCTGTAAATGAGTCATTAAGGGGTTCAATGTGAGCCTCGGACTTTTTATAAAGAATTTTCAAATTTAATGTATTTCTGGCCCTGTCAACATGTGATGGCTTTCAGATAGTCTTTTGTGTCGGGGTTTGTTCAATTTTTTTGGTTGCATAAACATTGTCAGTAATGTAAATGGGGAAATTTTTGTACCGTAATATATACAGGTGGGAAAAGACAAGTTTAAACAAAATAAGAGCAATAATCAAAAGTGGGCCATTACAAAAAGAATCTGGTGACCCCCTGGTTAACAGTTTTGTTAAAATCAGAGTATATGAACACGAAGGTTGCTCCAGACTGTGTTGTCATGAAGGAATTTGGTCAAAGTGATCTGCGGAATTGAGTAGAGTTAACAGGTAGAAGACTAGGTGATGTAGAACGTGATTAAGGTTGGGTAGTGTAGATCGGTGAGTTCATAGGATAGAAATATGAATTGGGATAAAAAGTCGGTACCTAGACAGAACTAGCAGTTTCCTTGCTTCTAGGCAACTCTGTTGTCTGAAAAGTTGCATTTTTCATTCCTCACGACAAATCAACTCATTTTTTTTCTTTCAAGAAACTTTCACGCACACACCATTTATTTATTTACACGTTGACGAATGAAATAAGATAATTCAATTAAATTATCGCCCACTTTCTATAACATCATTTATAGCGTATATAAATCTTCATCTCAAAGGAAAATTGTTTATATCGATCAAAAAAGAAAAAAGAAAAAGCACGATCTTTTTATTAAATACTAAACCTAAATGATCTACAGGTAAGAAACTAAACAAATATGTGTTCTCCCTTATCGCAAAAGTAACTCGATTTCCTCGACAGGGGTAGTAAATAACACTAATGAATTATTGACGTGTTACGAAGGAAATTAGGAAAAGAGGCGTAACCGAAACCATCAGATCAGTTTGGTTATTAAACATGCTACACCTCATCTCTGATTGACTCTAAAAAAGAAAATTACCAGAATCAGTTACAAAACATCCATTTATCCATTCATATATCGATATTAAAAACCATTTATTAGCTGCTTCCGAAGAGATTCTGTAAATAACCTGGTATATTCTTAGATCTGTAAACACAATTGGTATTCTGTGAATTACTAGTAGCTTTTTTTTTTTGTATCTGCATATACTTTCACATATTCTGTTTTGTTATATATAACGACGTTTTAAATAATTGCTATAAAGTAATAATGAAAAGACAATTAGACAATTCTTGAGGGACAGTTATGTGATGTGTGTGTGTGTGTGTGTGTATATGTGTTATGTGGCTGAGTATTACATTGACAGTTATAGAATGTGAAATCGATTACTTAGAGAATGAACGACAATACTAATTAATCGAAACAGATCTGTAATAAAATTAGATGATTATTTCATGCAATTTATAGAAATGTAAATAGAAGCGGGATGGGAAGCAAAAAATGCGAAGTAAATATGTCGTTGTAGAAAGGGAGAAGTAACAACAGATAAGAGACATATGCTTAGAAGCTCGGGAAGTATTTAAGTGAAATTAGAGCAGGCTGCAAGATGGAGTGGAGACAATAATTTAATTATGAATAATGGGATGTGTCTAAAATCATTTTAACCTACCAGCAGAACCCGTCAGCCTCAGTAGATAGGAGTAAATGCCGACAGTTGAGGCAATCCGAAGGTGGTGCCCGTCGCTCAGATTACTTCGCTGGCATACAGGAAATTAGCCTAGACCAGCATGCAACAGTATGAGCTCATTTCCGGTTGACATGTTTTATTTTTCTATTGATCTTGGCTGACATATTTAATCTTCTATTTTGTTACAAGATACCTTTTTTTTTTAATTTTGCTGTCAATTATATAAATTGATCTTATAGCTTTTTGATTCATATGCGACCTGGCTGGTAAGATATTCTCGGAAACAGCAGGATTAAACGATGCAATGCCTTTTTTTTTAATATATATGAATGAATGAAACTAAATACCACTACAATTTCGAAATCTATGTTGTGTGAAGAAAGCGATAATAAATATATTCGAATGACAAGCGTCATAAGGCAAGCGGCGAAAGTAAACGACGTGTACACCACCTATTTCGGTGTTTTCTTCCTTTTTTTTTTTTTCAAATTTTTTTTTCGGATTTCTATGTTTTCGATATAGGGAGAACATGATTTTGCCCCAAAATCACGTTTCCGAAATTTTAATTTCCCCCACCCCCAATTTATTAATTTTAACTTTTTTTTTCGAATTTTGTTTTTTAATCTACGTAGAAAAATAGAGATTACGAATCTGGGAATTTTTTTCTTTCAGAAACACTCAACGTTCCTTCTCCCACCCATCATCTCCCCGTTTTCAAAAAACTATAAACTCAGTATGTTTCACTTTCGTCTGATGTTTCGCGCATGCGTAGAATTCTACTGAAATAGCAGACGTAAAAAATATCAGACCACCACTAGAAAACCCGACATGCTAGAAACAACAGGTAAACGACATTATTTCTGGAAAAACTTCCCTGCTTTCTAAAAAGCTAAAAGTGAAACATTCGGAGTTTTTAGCTTTTTGAAAGTGTGGAGGTTGGGGAAGGGGATTTGAGTATTTCTTTAAGAAAATTTTTTTTTTTTAATTCTTAAAAATTCGTCATCTGTATTTTTGTATGTGGATTACAATAATCCACTTCATGCCTGCAAGATTCACTACAAGTTAAAAATGAAAAGCTTGGGTTGGAGAGAGGGAAATCAAAATTTTGAGAATGTGTTCTTGTGGCAAAATCTTAATTTCCTATATCGAAAACATAGACATTAGAAGAAATTTTGGAAAAATAAATTGGGGGACACACAAATTATGCAATAAATTTTTTTCTAAATATTCCCCCCGCCCCCTAATTCTAAAACTTACCACTGTTTTTCGATTTCTTTTTTTTTTTGTTTTTGTTTTAAAATATGGACAGTCCAAACCCTCATTTGGCCAACAATTGTTCCTGACTTAAGGAATTTAGTCTGGGGGAGCTTACACAAATTAGAAACATTGCTCGTCTATCTCACTCGGCTAGAAATAGCAGTCTAGTCTTATTCAAATCATATCCTATAAAAAAAAGTCCTTAAGAAACAAAGAATTGGATAATGTAGTCCTTGATACTATGTTGAAAACAAGAATAGATGGGAAGTCTTTGATCGTAGACCCCTTCAATGCTGGCTGACACAGACCTAAAAGACAATGTTACTTTATATAATTATATACCAAACCATAGATAGAATAATGATTATTTATGAATACTAAGATAAAAGTGTTGCCTTGATCTTTCCAATGTTTTTGTGAAACAGTTGCTAAATTAGTGTAATATATTTAATGCTGCAGGCATTAAAAATAATTACTTGGTGAGGCAAAAAATAGCATTAGATCAATGAGTAATTTTATTTGTATAAGTTTGGTAAGCATGGGAGCTAACTCTTGATATGTTTTGATATCGTTGGAAATCTTCAGAGAAATCTGTGCTTCACTGTACTAGCAAGAATTTACAATGAGGGAATCACAAAGATTTACAATACTGTACATGTTCGGGCACGCAAATTAGCATAATTAACAATAATTAATCATCGAGAAAAATTAATTACTCAGAGATGTCATCTGTAAGAAAACAAAACAGGGTTAACATATTTATTGGAGTAAGCATCAAAAAGTTAATTAAAAATGAGATGCCATTTGTATGAAAACAAAAGATAAGGTTAACATTTAAATGCAGCGAGCATCAAAAAACTAATTATAAAATAACTTTGCAGAGAGAAAAAACCCCCAAAACAATATAAGCTCAATGGCAAATAATGTTTGAATCATTTCATGAAATAAATGAGGAAAATAATTAGAGTATCTGGAGATACAAAATTTAAGCCCAGAAGGACTGAGATCATCATCATCATCGTTTAACGTCCGTTTTCCATGCTGGCATGGGTTGGACGGCTCGACTGGGGTCTGGGAAGCCAAGAGGCTGCACCAGGCTCCAGTCTGATTTGGCAGTGAACTTGTTGGTTTTGTGCCAAAATTTGAAACCAATATGTCTGTGTGTGTCTTTGGTTTGGCCTCACACAATGGTTGTAAGTGAGCCTCACCAGCATACAAGCGCTATTGTTTCCACTTTTCCATGTAAAACATGTCTGGCTATAGAGGAACATTACCTTGCTTGGAAACAGGTGAGGGTAAGTGATAGAAAGAGCATCCATCCACAGAAAATATGTCTCAACATGCCTAGCACAGAGAACCGAACATTATGGTGATGATCATGACATTGATAGCAATATCAGCGGCAGATTACGTTGATAGAGAATGCCTCTAAGACCTCTATTGCCATTGAAGAAAAGTTTGCACAAAGATAAACTAACATGGCTTCTTGGTGGTAATGTTTTGGGAGCTCTGAAATTGGTATAGCTCTTGGAAAGAACATTTTGTGCATTGAAAGGGAGAAATAACTTATTGTTGCCTATTTACTGGAAGTATGTCAGACAGGAATGATTCTCAGACGGGGACACAAACCAGTTTTACATTGTTGTATACAATTTCTGCATCAATATTGATTTGTTACCCAAAGTTATTCCTCTGTCAAGCAATGCTTCTGGCTATTGTCCAAATCTTGATGAAGTTCAAACAAAGCTTAAAGTAAATGTAGTTTATATGCCTCCACACATAGCATCTGTTCTGCAGCCAATGAACTAGGATGTAATAATCCTTTCTAATAAAGACACAAGACCTGAAATTTTTGGGGAAAGGGTTAGTTGATTACATCGACTCCAGTGCATAACTGGTGCTTATTTCATCGACCCTGAAAGGATGAAAGCCAAAGTCAACCTTGGCTGAATTTGAACTCAGAATACAAGAACAGACTAAATGCTGCTATGCATTTTGCCCAGCATGCTAACTCAACACATCAGCACAGTAACTGACATATACCCATTAGTTCAAAATATTACACACACACACACACATTAATATCATTGATGGATAAAACTTCTTTATTTATGGGTTAAGGGTGTCATTGGTTTCATGTTACAAGAAAAATCCCATAACAATTATCAAGACTGCTACATAGAACATTGGTGTTCGTCTCTTCCTGGTGAAGAAGATTAGCCCAAAAGACTTCTGTGCTGGTGCCACATAAAAATCACTCGTACATATTAGCACACTCCTGTGGTACCACATAAAACCACTCAGCACACTCTGTAAAGTGGTTAGTGTTAGGAAGGGCATCCAACTGTAGAAACCATGCCAAATCAGACTGGAGACTAATGCAGCTTTCTAGCTTGTTAAACTGTCCAACCCATGCCAGCTTGGAAAACGGACGTTAAATGATGATAATGACGATGGAATTCATTTGACCCCACACATGGAAGAGTGGTTATTAAAACAAAAGATATATATATATATATATGTATATATATATGTATATATATATATATATATATATATGTCATTGTAAGAATAAGCAGGTTAGACAGATCAATATATGAAGTATACGAAATACATGAAATACAAAAAGATGTATATATGTTTACATACAAACAGCTGTTGGATTGGTAATACTTTTCTTCAACCCCTTTAATTTTCTATATCATTTGTATTCTGTGTAAGCTAGACTTTTTCATATGTAAACATATATACACTTTTTGTATTTGATGTATTTAATATACCTTATATATTGATCTTTCTAATTTGCTTATACTCCTACATTTATTTCTATACCCGTCCGAGTTTAAATCTGTTGAGCAATATTAAGTGTATTCTCATTTATGAATTATATGTCTGAGTGTATACATACATACGTACATACGTACGTGCGTACGTACGTACGTACGTACGTATATACGTACGTGCATGCGTGCGTGCGTACGTACGTCTGTCCGTCCGTCCATACATACATACATACAAAAATACCCTGTTGTTGATGTTGAAATTCCAACGAAGAGCCTTGGATCTAGGTTAGAAACCAGCTCTTTCTCTATTAGCAAGAAATTTTGAAATAAAACTGAACAATGACACATACATATCTATCTATCTATCTATCTATCTATCTATAAATTAAGAACTAGTTGCGTACTGGGGTTGATCTAATCGACTGCCCCACCCCCGCAAAAAAAAATTTCGGGCCTTGTGCCTAGAGTAGAAAAGAATAGGTACGAGACCTGTAATTTGGGACGGGGCCGGAGCTAGTCGATTACATCGATCCTAGTGTTCAACTGGTTCTTATTTCATCGACCTTGAAGGGATGAAAGGCAAAGTTGACCTCGGTGAAAATTGAACTCAGAACATAAAGACGGACGAAATGCCGCTAAGCATTTCTCCGGTCTGCTAACGATTCTGCCAGCTCACCACCTTACATTGTTATATAATAACTTCCTTGTCTCATTGGTTGCAGAACGAGTAAATAAACATTAGGATATTTGAATCTAACTTCTTTTTTTTATATAGTCATAAATTGAATGTTCTTCGTTTTTAAATTAAAGACCCCGTATGGTGTTCATTTCTATGCTAGAGCTGCTGAGGGATTTGTCGAAGTGCAGCACCTGCACTGATTCCTTCTTAACTATTATCCTGTCTTTGCTTTTCCCCTCTATAAACGATCAACTATTTCTGATTGCTTTAGTTACTAAACAATGTAAACACCTGAAGAAGGGCGGAAGGTATGGCCGAAACTTTGTGACCAAAACGACCAATATACATGAAAACACACAGTCGTGTGTGTATGAGTGTGTCCGTCCGAATATATCAGAATATAATAATGGTTTCAAATTTTGGCACAAGGCCAGCAGTTTTAGGGGAGAAGGGTAGTCGATTACATCGACCTCAGTACTTGACTGTTACCTTATTTCATCGACCCAGCAAAAATTGAAAGGCCATCGATAAAATACTGCTTTTCAGCCTTTCGGAATGTATAAATAAGGATGATTTCTAATCTCAAGAATTCACACATGTATGCACACATTTATAGAAGAAAATATAAACATAGCTTAAAAGACATATATTCCTATATTTTTCCACCTTTATCTTCGTTGTCTGTCATTATATATATATATATATATATATATATATATATATATATATATATATATATATATATATATATATATATATACACATAATTAAGGGATCAGCAACAGTTGCTTCACCGCATACCGAAATTTAGAAATAGCAGTTAAAGTGCTAATTCTAAAATAAGTCTCCAACAGATAGCAATACCCGTAACTCACAAAGGCAAAACAAGAAAACTGATCCCTTAATTATGTTTATAAATT
The DNA here is from genome assembly GCF_046866305.1 of Octopus bimaculoides. Lineage (NCBI taxonomy): Eukaryota > Metazoa > Mollusca > Cephalopoda > Octopoda > Octopodidae > Octopus > Octopus bimaculoides. Next base: position 11,862,907 of record NC_142945.1, on the reverse strand, counting down.
TAAAAGAACTTTTTAAATAAGTTCTTTACCGATAATGTTTTTTTTACATACCGAACTACTTGGTAAAAATTATTAATTATTAATTCATTAATAAATTAATAATCCTTTACCCTATATTTCTGCGCGTCGCTCTCACTTCTTACTACAAATCTCCTCTTATAGATGTAATAATCCATTCTTCTACTATTACCGTCTCCGATGAAGGGATACATTGGATTTTCCCTGAAACAGCTGTAATACTTTATCTATAAAATATAATTCTAACTTTGCCATTGGTCTCTTTATCCTTTTCTTTATATATATATATATATATATATATATATATATATATATATATATATACACACACACACCTTTCGCCAGCATATATTAAATACCTTTTTTATTATCAATTTCTCATCATCCACTTAATATAATAAAAATGTTTATCTTCTTTACATATAAACATAATAAAAAAAAACCCCTCAGTTTTACCCATTTAAAATATATCATCAAACTATATTCAGATATTAATAATTTCAGATTTCCTACTTAAATTCGAGCCAGTAACACACAGGAAAACTTATATAATAAACGTTTCCACCGTTAATTGTCCAGGTTAGAAACTGACATCTTCATCATTCAATGATGTAATGTTTTTTTTTCCTTCTTTTTCTTCTTCTTCTTCTCTCCCATTAATGATTTCAAAACCGGATGTTGTTCCGGTTTACCATCTGTCTCTAGCAAGAAACTCATCTATTGTCGTGGATATAGTCTTACCATAACGCATAATTCAAGCGAAGCGTTGTAAGTTTGATATTTTCTCTAAATTTACCCCGTGCACAAGAGTGTCAGCTTGTATTTGATCCCTTTATCTGTTCTTTGGCTTAGCACTGGGTTAAATGTTGATAGTTCGCTCTGCTTTATTTAATGGCTGACTCCATCCACCAAAGCTGGCGGCTGCTTGTTTTATCATCAAATACAACTTGTTAGTCATGTAAATAGCCCAGCGTGCATATTATTGAATGCTAGATATTGTCACAGTGTTATTCGATCTTTATTATTAAGGGTAATTGATTGTTGTCATCTCGTGGAATATATCTAAACCGGTATGTTTGTATGTGTATACATACATACATACACATACATACATATATTTATATATATATAATATATATATATATATATAATTAAAACTGCGGTTTAAACGATAAATTACCTGCCTCTGGATACCTTCTAACAAAGACGGTACCCACACAAGTAATCTCCAGAAGTGCCTTCGGATTTAACTATCCCCTGGTTGCTTAGATACTTCAGACTACCCCTGAAATATTGAAACAATCCTATCATATATATATATATATATATATATATATATATATATATATATATATATATATATATATATTATGTACGTGTATGCAAACATACACGTACATAATGAACACGTATGTACGTCTGTGTGTATGTGTTTATTGTACAGAGTATCTTTTACACAAGCCTTAGGTTGACACAAAATCTTACGAGCAAAATTTTGTAGATGGCAACATTGTGTGGGACTGTGCCTAGAATTCGAATGGCCCAGGCTTGTCGAGCATTGTGCCATGTTAAAAATTCTGTCTGAGAGTTACGTTAAGAGATACAGGTGTCTCTAGAATACTCAATCACTTCACTATGATGTAATGGTTTCGGTCATCGAACAACCGAACTGGAACACCTCGTCAAACATCGATGCCAGATCCATCGTCGTATACATCCTGAGTGCATCGCCCTACGTAAAGGCTGGTTGTATGTAGCTGGCTTCTCTCTATTTATCCAGTATAAAATACTTGGCAAGTTATCGTTTAGCTCTGTGTCGGTACTGATCGAGCAAACCTACGATTACACATTTTGAAAATGTGACCATTTCTTTGGATAACTCTTTCCAATGTCTCTCCTATTTCGTTGGGAATATTTGACTGTTCTTTCTAGCAGGTTTACCGTCTACATTGAGGACTTCCTCGAAAAGCAGTGTTTGTGATGTGCATACATGTTGAATGCGTTTACAAATGTATTTAATGTGTATATAAAGACATCGCGTGTAGACAGGTGTCTAGAATATGCTTAATGGCAGGTATGGAACATATACCAGGTGTGTGATTTATGTGAATGTTTGTGTAAATATCGAGTACATAAATGTATGTAATATCTGGCGTATGTGACTCAGCATATAAAGACAAAAGACGAACGAACAATAAAATGCAGCTACAGTTGCCATTTATAAAAAATCTAAACCATTTCGAACCGCCCCACCACCACCTTTTCTGTGACTGTCCAAAGAACCTGTTATGTATTCGCACTACTTATTAGAAATAGCAGCTAAATCTCCCTCAAATTATACTCCCACCGTCTTTTTAAATAATGATATTCCAGATATGCTGTAATGGAAAAGTTGGGACGGCCACGACTAGAATGACTTTGATAATATAAGTTTTGATCAGCCTGGTTTCATCGTGTAATTAACTAAGTCACTCGTTGCATTGCTCTGAAAGTGAAAATGAGTTTCCTTATAGATGTCTGTAAATATACAGGTGCATATTGCAGGTTTGCTGTAATTTGTGGTTAGTTTCTTTTATATTAATCTCTGCATAATCTTTTGTTTTTATTTATTTATCAGTTTTGGAAGCACACACACACACACACACACATGGATGCACATGCACACAGATACTTGTTTCAAGTTAATAATTCACTCCATCGTAACTCAATAGTTTCTCGCTATTTAAAGGATCGCAAATAGCCAGAAACACTGAGTTGCGACGTAGTGTATCATCAGGTTCTGATGGATAAACTCTAATGCGTGTATTGAGTACTTTTCTCCCGTCTGAACACACACACACACACCACATATGAGAGAGAGAAAGAAAAAAAAAACTTATGGGTTGCTGCCATTGGGCGTATGACGTTTTATTAGTATGTCTGTTTTTAAGAAAATGTGTTTGTAAGTCAGTTTTATGTTAAGCAGTTAATTTTTTTTTTTTTTCTGAGAGTTTGTCAGGTTAATGCGGAGACTGCTTCAATGCACCTAACCAAAAAAATAAATAGACAAATAAAAATAATGTCGCTCATACTGCACCTCAATGAGGATACGGTTGTACAACTTGCCCAGAAATAGCAAGACCCTCCCTCAAATCCCTTAAATCAAATCTAATCTTGAATAATTATGTGTTACATAGGTTAATGAAGTCTAACACACACACACACACGTGTGAGTGTGTACATATATATATATATATATATATATATACACGGGCTGGTCACAGTTGGAGCACGTTTGATTACTGGCCTGCTTTCAAAAACTAGCCTGTGGTTATATAGCTACCAACAACAATAACAGCAACACCAACAACAACAACAACAACAATTTGGCTTTGTTCCCATTTCTCTTCCACCTCCCATCTTCTTCAAAGAACCACTGCATTAATAAGAGTTATGCAATTGTTATCACAGACAAGACTGAAGCGTGACATTCACGATTGCGGAACTGGTAGCCTGCTCGTAAAAGTTTCATTGGTGCACCTCTATTAGTATCAATAAGCAGACATGTTTACACTGTCTGCTAGCAGATGAAGTTACCTTTTGCGACGAAGCCTGTCGTAACCAACGTACAAATCTCAGTTTTTGTTATTCAACCCTAAATCTTCAACTACAATTCCAGTCACACCTAGGATGCATTATAGGTATATAAAATTGATTGATACATTATTTATTGATTACAGATAAAACTCAGAGCATAAAGGGCAGTGACTAACTACCTCGTGGCATTTTGTTTGTCGCACTAATGACTGCCAATACACCACTGAGCTGACCAATGATGAAAAGGTATTCCACAGCTGTGACCTTTCCTTCTTATCTTTTAAGGTTTAGCATATTCCGGATTCCGTTATCTGAATGTCCTTTCTTTGTTAAAATAGCTGAGTGTAATTTAAGGTAAATTAGGCTGCTGTTTGTAACATGTCAAAAACGAGTACCATATTTGATGGTATATGAGATGTATTTTTGTTTTTTCTAAAAAAAGATATTACCCTGGGTCCTATATGCAAAGTTGCATTAAATGTTACATGCTTTTATGTTCTAAACATTTTTTCTTCTTAAATAATGTGCTACAGAAATTGGGGTTCGTCTTTTCTGCTATCAAATACGGCATACACACATAGACAGAGTTGTTGTTGGCTTGTACAAATTTCATCTCTTTATGCATATCCATAAGTTGATATTTGTAGTGTTAAAAGGAGGGACAAGAAAATTATTTTTTAAAAACATAGATGGAAAGGGAATTTCAGAGAGCTACAACTCTTGGGGAAGAATTATTCTGAAACCTGTTTAGTGGATGATTTGTGAGATGCAGTAAAGATGATAAGTAGCAGAGATTGGTGAACTTGGGTGGAGGTGGTATGCAGCTTGCTAGTTTAGAAGTGCAGAGACTGTTGCAGTAGTTTGTGGCAGGAGAGCCAAAGAGGAGAAATGATGTCTGTGGGACAGTGATTTGTAGAACATTGATAGAGAAGGTTTACTAATGAATCAGACAGCTTCTTTGTTTTTTAAAATGGTTGGTTTACAATGATTGCTAACCATATGAGTTGCATGATCATTGCCCTAAATTTGTTTCTCAAAAGTGAGTTTCATGAAAAAATTTCTGGGGTTCCACAATATAAAGTATCTCTGAATAAAATTTGGCATTCATTTATTTTATAAAACAAATGCTGTTCACCATTTTAAACAAGTTCTGTTTTATATGTGTGTGTGAATATCTTCTTTCTCTAAAACAATTTTTGTTTCACTTAATATCCTATTAAAATTAGGATGGTTGTGGTGGTGGTGGTGGTGATAGTGGTAGGATTGTCTGTAAACTATAATTATAGGTTCTGTAATTTTCGGAAAATGGGTTCCATGAGTTCTTTACCAAAATAAGTGCCCTGAATATTTTAAAAAGAACTTAATGTGATTAACCCTTTAGTGACTATATTTCTGCCTTAGCGTTTTAATTTTGAAAATTAACAACAATTATGAAAGATAATGAAATAACAACTGAATTTGATAGCATATAAGATGCACAGTTTTTCCTTAAAAGAAGTTTCAAAAAATACCATCTAGAGCCCTAAATGTGAAGTTGGGCCTCCTATAATCTTTAACCCTTTAACATTCAGATTCTTTCAAATGTGATGCTTATTTATTCATCTTGCTTTGAATTAACCCTGCATTATCTCATAGCTTTAAGACTGCAATGACGTGATCGTTTACTTTTAGAATGACATTGTAGGGTATGTGTGAGAGGCTGGATATAGCCAGTTTGAATATAAAAGCAGTTGGAATATTTTGGCCAGATTAAATACTAAAGGGTTAATGAATATGCATTGCGAGAATCAGGATGCATTTAATATGCCCACGTGTTTTTTCTTCTATAAAATATGGTATCTTTATTGATAAAATGCAAATGTTTATTGAAAGTTGATATTATCTGCCATGTAATAATGATATTTCAGTTTCAAATTTGAATTTAAATATAAATATTTTGATATCGGATATTTCAAGCCGGATAGTCTTGAAAGAGTTAAACCACTCCAGTTGATATGTCAATATGTTTTATGAGAGACTTTACAGCCAAAGAAGGAGCTTCTACTTGTTCATTCAGAGTATTTTAATGATTTGGTGGAGGCGCAATGGCCCAGTGGTTAGGGCAGCGGACTCGCAGTCATAGGATCGCGGTTTCGATTCCCAGATCGGGCGTTGTGAGTGTTTATCGAGCGAAAACACCTAAAGCTCCACGAGGCTCCAGCAAGGGATGGTGGCGAACCCTGCTGTACTCTTTCACCACAACTTTCTCTCACTCTTACTTCCTGTTTCTGTTGTACCTGCAATTCAAAGGGTCAGCCTTGTCACACTGTGTCACGTTGAGTATTCCCCGAGAACTACGTTAATGGTACACGTGTCTGTGGAGTGCTCAGCCACTTGCACGTTAATTTCACGAGCAGGCTGTTCCGTTGATCGGATCAACTGGAACCCTCGACGTCGTAAGCGATGGAGTGCTAACACAATGATTTGATTCAGAAGATGTGTGTACCAGTGGCCTACATAGACTCTTTGAGAATGGTGAGATTGAACAGTTCATGCTCCCCATGAATAGCTGCAGTCAAAAAGACATGGGTAAGAATAAATTTCCAAGGGTTTGGCAATCTGAAAATGAGAGACTGGAGAAAGTAGTTAGTTCAGGGTCTGCAAGCTATGGGTGTGGACCCAATATAGGTGATGAGAGTCAAAGGAACAATTGAATCAAGAATCTGAATGGAGTTGGCACTAGACCAGCACAATTCTGAGAAACAAAGCCCACTATGGCAGTGTTAAGAAAAGAAGACCAAGGCAACAGCCTTTTGTGGGCTGTAGGTTGAGAGGTGTAGTCGAGCATGATATCATGCCAGTCATCTTTTGATATGATCTAAGACATAGAAAAATTGTGGCCCACAGGGCTCTCTGATTGGCACACCTAATGAAACATCATCATCGTCGTTTAACGTCCGCTTGGACGATTTGACTGAGGACTAGCAAGCCAGCAGGCTGCACCAGGCTCCAATCTGATTTGGCAGAGTTTCTACAGCGATGTTGTGGGGACAAACACAGACACACAAACACACATAATTACATATGTATATATATATACACATATATACGACAGGCTTCTTTCAGTTTCCGTCTACCAAATCCACTCACAAGGCTTTGGTCAGCCCGATGCTATAGTAGAAGACACTTGCCCAAGGTGCCACGCAGTGGGACTGAACCTGGAACCATGTGGTTGGTGAGCAAGCTACTTACCACACAGCCACTCCTGCGCCTATATGTGTATGATGTGCTTACGAAACACTTTTGACTGTATCCAGCAGAAGGCCATCCAACCAATTTGGAAAGCCTCATTCAGCAATCAACTCTCAACACCTCTGGCCCATAAATGCATTAGCTCCTCTTTCTGCCTGTCCCGTCACTACTACAACAGCCATTGTTCTTCTGCAGTAGCTCATTGTATACCATTTCCACTGGAGCACCACCTAGCACACTACTTCACCCTCCCCACCTGTACCTCATCCCAGTCTCTTCCCATCAAGCACTACATCAATTCTTTCCATTCTTAAAACGTCATGCTTCTGGAATTTCCTCCTTACAAGCATATTTGCAATCAGACATCGACTTCACAGATGTTTTAAGCTGAATATAAATTGCATTGATCTGACTAGTCTCGGAGAGCCTGTGAAGGTCACGAGCACTATTCATGCCTCCTGGCTAAGTTGTAAAGAACTATATGTATTTATGTGTATAAGCCATTATATAATTAAATCGAATGATATGGAAGCTTCCATCTAAGTGGATGTTAGTGATCCTTGCTGGATTTAAAGCATTTTAGAAATGGTGTATGGAGTTAATTATACACTTACCTATATTAAAGATACAGACATCAAACAAACCAGATACAAGTGAATATTGTGCATGCACTTTTATGCTTCGTGCCCATAAACCACAACATACATACTGTCATATATATATATATATATATATATATATATATATATGTGTGTGTGTGTGTGTGTGTGTGTGTGTGCATGCATGAACTGATACATACATACATGTATATATATATATGTATGTATATATGTGTGTTTGTGTATATATGTGTGTGTGTGTGTATGCATGTATATATGCATGTGTATATATATATATGTATGTATGTGTATATGTATATATGCATGTATGTATGCATATACGTATCAATTAACCTAAAATACTAATTTTTTTTTTTTGCTTTCTCTTTCAATTCAATAGATTCATTTGCAAACAAGAATATAGAAAGTTATGTTCTTTTACAACCCCATGGCTTTGATTCTCTCTCCCCCTCTCTCTTCTTCTTCTTCTTCTTCTTCTTCTTCTCTCTCGCTCTGTCCTTCCCCCCTCTCTCTCTCACATTTGTGAAAGCAATAGAGATAGTCTCTTTTGCAAGCGAGGAGGGATAAACAGACTTAAACCATCACGTTCAGAAACAAAGGACCTACTTGGCAGGGTTAACTGAGTTGAAGGCAAAGGAGGGAAAAAAAAAAAGAAAATTAAATGACACATTCATATTATATCATGTATTGATTGTTCCCAGATTGTTTTCAACTCTCTTTCTTTATTGATTTCTATAACTGTTCTACATTTTAATGTTAGAATAAGTATTGTATCTGTCTGTTTGTGTAAATATAATAAGCACTGTGTGTGTGTGTGTGTTTGTGTTATTTCTTTACTACCCACAAGGGGCTACACACAGAGGGGACAAACAAGGACAGACAAACGGATTAAGTTGATTATATCGACCCCAGTGCGTAACTGGTACTTATTTAATCGACCCCGAAAGGATGAAAGGCAAAGTCGATCTCGGCTGAATTCGAACTCAGAACGTAGCGGCAGACGAGATACAGCTTGGCATTTCGCCCGGCGTGCTAACGTTTCTGCCAGCTCACCGTGTGTGTGTGTGTGTGTGTATATATGTGTGTGTGTGTAGACCAGTGATTATGCATGTGTGAGAATCTGAGTCTGTATGTGCATACTTTTTGAGAATGCACTGTGTATAACCATATATATATGTGTGTGTGTGGAGGCACAATGGCCCAGTGGTTAGGGCAGCGGACTCGCGGTTACAATTCCCAGACCGGGCGTTGTGAGTGTTTATTGAGCGAAAACACCTAAAGCCTAAAGCTCCATGAGGCTCCGGCAGGGAATGGTGGCGAACCCTGCTGTACTCTTTCAACACAACTTTCTCTCACTCTTTCTTCCTGTTTCTGTTGTGCCTGTAATTCAAAGGGCCAGCCTTGTCACACTGTGTCACGCTGAATATCCCCGAGAACTACGTTAAGGGTACACGTGTCTGTGGAGTGCTCAGCCACTTGCACGTTAATTTCATGAGCAGGCTGTTCCGTTGATCGGATCAACTGGAACCCTCGACGTCGTAAGCGACGGAGTGCCAACAACAATATATATGTATATATATATATATATATATATATATATATATATATATATATATATACAGTAATACCTCACATTACAAGGGCCTGCTTTATGAGACCCTGGGTTTACACGTTTTATTTTTCAGCTCGCTTTTGTATGGTGAGCTGAAATTTTTCAAGCACAAGATCCAAATTTTGAACAAGATGCAGAAGTTTCTACTACCATAAAAAAATGCTTCTGCATGTTACTAAGAAATTTATAGAGAGCGAACTAAAGCTTCTTCAAAGTAAACAATTCTAGACTTGTTTTTAAAAAAGAAATCTGCAAGTCTGTCTACGAGTGCTTGTGAATCAGTGATCATAGCTACAAATGATGGTGTGCGCGAGTCTAGAGCAAGTTAAAGTGATTCAGAAAACGATTATAATAATAATATTTTTTTATCATAAATGATCTTGACATTCTTTTTACTTTACATAAGATATTCTTTACATTCTACTGTTGTTTTATTGTCATTTGTTTTCGAGTATTATAAATCTTATAGGCAAAATATTTTTCTGGGAACGAATTATGATTTATAACATTGCTACTATGGGAAATTATTGCTCTGCTTTACGAGTTTTCGCTTTACAAGCGGTCTCCGGGAACAAATTAACTTATTTACTATATATATATGTATATATATATATATATATATATATATATATATATATATATATATATATATATATATATATATTGTTGTACTTGGGGATGGTCATGTTGCCAGTTTAGCCAATAAAAACACACGCACTGTATATTTGGTGTTAATTTTCTTTTTTTTTTTCAGCTTTATATTACATTAATCTTAATCTTAATCTTATTTCGGCCAGAGTTCTTTCGTCACACTTCTGTGACCTCATCAGTGGTCCTTTGTTTCCTTCTTCTTTCTTATGTGTGTCTCACCTTGCTAACTATCAGCCATTTTGTATTTTGTATTCCTATTGTATGTGAGCCGGGTATACCCGACAACATTACCCTTTAACAAAAGAGTCTGCATCCCTAAACATACTCATGACCACATGGAAGCACAGTTCACTATAGCTAGGACAAAACTTAGACAGATTTTAGAATTATACACTAAGAGACAGAGACAGAATAAGACAGAGGCCCAACAACTTGGGAATATACCCGCAAGTGGCCTACACAAGCTCATGCAGCGCACGAAAAAGGGAGAAGTGGTATGCCTTCCCACAGATAAGTCCGGCAGAATATCAATAGACAGCCTGCCGAACTATATCCAGGCAATGCAACCTCACATCGCCAATACGAAGGTAACAACCTTACAGGCGCATGAGGAAAGAGAAAAAGTCCTCAATGCCCACATGATGATGTGGACAATTGTCCTTAGACCCCAGAAGCGCACAGCCAACAACTTCCAAGCCTGGAACAATGATATCCCGACGCTGTATGGGCTCCGTAAGGACCACAAGTAACAACTAATCCTGTAGTGGGACCACCAACAAGACCAGTCTGTGGAGCGAATGTCGCTAGTAACTACAGGATCTCCTACTTCCTCTCAATGATCATACGCCCCATAATCCAGATGTCACCTGATGTCTGTGACAGCACGGAAGATCTCCTCAGCAGGATCAACGACTGCAACAACACTTGCAACCTGACAGGGTGTATAGTGGGTAGCATGGATGTGGTATCACTATACCCATCTATCGACGTGGATTTTGCAGTGGAAAAGTGCGTGGAAATGATCAACGAGAGCGAAGTAGAGTTCCAAAAAGTCAACACAGAAGAACTGGGCCTCCTACTTAGATTGACATATGACGATGCATATCTAGATAGATACGACCTTAGAGATTTCTGCCCTAGTAGACGTCTAAGAGGTAGACCACCCACAATTACCTCTATGGCTAGGAAGACCCCTATAGAGAGATGGAGTGGATGGACCAGAGCCATATGGACCCCCACTAATATCCACCAGGTAAAGAAAATGATCGCACATGCACTAGGAGCTAGTATAAAGGTCACCCTAAAAGGCCACACCTTTAAATTTAACAACAAATTATACGCCCAGGACGAGGGGGCAGCCATCGGGGTTAGTATCGCCGGTGATGTGGCCAATCTTTTCATGGTATGGTGGGACAGAAGGCTTAAGGAACGCCTGACACAGAACTCCATACTCGTGAATGTGTACTCTCGATATGTTGATGATATCAACTTAGTGGTAAAGACACCCCCACAAGAGAGTACCCCTGATATAGAAATAGAAACTAAGACTATGGAGAGCATCCAGCAAATAGCTAACTCCATCCACCAGAGTATTAGGGTTACGATAGACTACCCTACTAAACACCCTAACCATAGATTACCTGTATTAGATACTGAACTCTGGCTAGAAACTAAGAACAATAAAACCAGAATCCTCCATTCACACTATACAAAACCTATGGCCTCCAAGTACCTGATCCACCGGAACTCGGCTATTGCGGACAATGCCAAATTCAACGTATTGATGGCAGACCTCGTCAGAGTAATGCGAAATGTCTCCTGCATGTGCGACCCTACAGAATTAAAGAGACATATACAACATTTCGTCCACCGCATGCAGTTCTCGGGTTACAGCCATAAAGAAAGGATCAGGGTTTACAAAGGAGCTATGAAGAAGTTTGAAACAATCAAACGCAACGATAGGAATGGGATTTGCCCACTCTATAGGAGCAAATCATGGAACACCATAGAAAGAACTAAGAAGAAAATAGGGAAGGCAAGCTCATGGTACAATAGCCACAAGTACCAAAGCGTCATGTTCGTCGACACCACCCCGAGAGGCGAACTGGCGTACCGCTTTAGAAGGGCCCTAGACAAACTTAAGCTAAGAATTAAGGTTGTTGAAAGGCCAGGCAACCCTATCAAATCCCTTATCAGTAGAACATACCCTTTCAGTAGAACCCCCTGCACTGATAGGAACTGTATCGTATGTAGATTTAGCCCACAAACGAACTGCAAAACCAGAAATGTGGTCTATAGTATAAGATGTACAGAGGGACGATGCAGAAATAAGACAATGACATATGTAGGCGAAACAGCAAGGAGTATAGGGGAGCGGGCAAACGAACATTGGAGGGAACTTAAGGAAGGGAAGAACTCATCAGTTCTGTACCAGCACGCTGAGCAAGAACATAGAGGCTCAATCAACAACATAGAAATTAAAATCTTATCTACACATAGCAGTGATGCAGCACTTAGACAAATTACTGAAGCTACACACATAATAGAAGGGAAACCTAGCCTGAATAGGAAACTAGAATGGAACACTAACATACGCCACTAACAAACCACAGCATGTGACAACATGTTACCCATAAACCAATAATAGGAACAAAGTATAATACAATACATAGATAAACAAATGGAATTAAATACTACATACGTTAACAAAATTTAATTAAACATAAAAAAAAAAAAAAAAAAAAAAACCACACACACACATGAACATATAAATAAATAAAAACTAATACAAACGAACACGTATTAACAGAGAATATAGGTGATACAAACACTCCCCATACACACATGCACTTATAAAAGACACAGACACATTGAAGGACACGCATGCGTAGACACATACAATAGGAATACAAAATACAAAATGGCTGATAGTTAGCAAGGTGAGACACACATAAGAAAGAAGAAGGAAACAAAGGACCACTGATGAGGTCACAGAAGTGTGACGAAAGAACTCTGGCCGAAATAAGATTAAGATTAATGTAATATAAAGCTGAAAAAAAAAAAGAAAATTAACACCAAATATACAGTGCGTGTGTTTTTATTGGCTAAACTGGCAACATGACCATCCCCAAGTACAACAACATCTGTTTCAACACACGATTTCACATAAAAAATCTTGCAAAACAAATATATATATATATATATATACATGTATATATTATATATATAAGTTCAAAAAAAGGAAAAAGACAAAAAAACAACAACGTGAGGACGTGATACGGATAGTGTTATTAGACGCTCGGGAAAGGAAAGAGAGAGAGAGTATGACGCTTCGAGCGGAGTTCTTCGTCGGAAACAAGGAAAGTCCAAAGAAGGGAAAACGGAGGAAGAAAAAATTGTCCACGAGGTTACATTACACACACACACACACACACACACATCCTTCATGTATGTATAGTGTTGTATGGTTGTTCGGCATTGTGTATGTACATGTTTTTATCTGTCTGTTTGTCAGTCAATTAATCAGTCATTCAAACAATCAATCAAGTATAGAAGCACATCTGTGTACTGAATTAAAATTATTTATTTTCTATGTTGACTTCCACCCCTCCCCTTAATGCCATCATAATGGTGCAAACATTGTTGTGTGTGTCAATGTTCACTTTAGACTGTCCAATGGTGGCTAAGCTAGCTGAAAGTTCCAAGTCACTGTCGACAACATTCTTGGGTAAGAATACTAAATTTGTCATCTACAAAAGTATAGAGTAATCCATCAGATTAATGTAAAATCGCTTTTATTATAACTGAACATAAAAACAAACATTATCATATATATATATATATATATATATATATATATATATATATATATATATATAAATGGCAAACAGGACACAGTAGTGTGTCGATAAGCCAGCTGGAGGAGATGTCCTCCTGGGGCTAAAAGCAACAGTAACATCCACCCCTAGGGGTCAGCCACACTTAAGTGGCAATATACTACACTTTATCGTGCAGTTACTGTTAATACTTCATTTAGAGAATTAACATTGCTATATATATATATATATATATATATATATATATATATTTGGAAATGTGCTGTGCGTGAGAAGACCCGGCAAGCCAAGTCAGATCGTTGCCAGTGCCCCTGGACTGGTTCTTGTGCGGGTGGCACATGAGATGCACCATTTTGAGCGTGGCCGCTGCCAGTACCGCCTGACTGGCTCCCGTAGGATTTTCGAGCGAGATCGTTGCCAGTGCCCCTGGACTGGCTTGTGCGGGTGGCACATAAAAGACACCATTTCGAGCGTGGCCGTTTTCGTGCGGGTGACACGTAAAAGCACCCACTACACTCTCTGAGTGGTTGGTGTTAGGAAGGGCATCCAGCTGTAGAAACTCTGCCAAATTAGACTGGAGCCTGGTGTTGCCATCCGGTTTCACCAGTCCTCAGTCAAATCGTCCAACCCATGCTAGCATGGAAAGCAGACGTTAAACAATGATGATGATGATGATGATGATATATATAATGCCACAACACACACACACACACACACACACACACACTATCAGAGCATATGTATGAATATCATTGACATTTATTTAAGTCATTTTATTGGACTGCTTCAATTACATCAGTGGATTATTGAAGTAATTTGATAGTTTTGTTTGCTGTTAAGTGGTCTAGATATAATTACAACTGTCCACTACATATTAGTCAGGTATATTTACACTGCTGGCCATTAGTTAAAACAGTGTTACCCTCCTCCTCCACCTCCTGCTTTTCAGTGTCTTCTTCGTCATCATCATTGTCATCATAATCATCATTGTTATACAGGTCTCCACTATGCAACATATTCAGCTGTCACGCTCTGTTTCATCTTACGGACTTTTTACTAATCAGTTTTGTCTGCACCAATCATCTCTAGTTTCATTAGATTATACATCATCGTCATCACCATCACCATCGTTGTTTAATGTCCACTCTTTCCATGCTTGCATGGGTCGGAATTTGTTGTGGCAGAGTTTCGTCAGCTGGATGTCCTTACTGTCACCAACCTTTACCTATGACATCAACGATGCTGCTGCTGCTGCTGATGATGATGATGATGGTAGTGGTGGCTGTATGTTTCCAAGCAAGGTAGCAATATTTTCCTGCTCTTGGTCAGTCATGTTTTGCTGCCAGAGAAGACCAAGACTGGAAACAAATAATGTTGCCTGTATGACAATGACACTCGTTTCACAAACTACGAAGTAACCACAATGATCTCACTGCCAGCTCTCACAGAACTAATGCAGGAACTTTTTAATACCACTTTGTATTTGTTAGTATTCCAAGATTTTCTATCAAAGGATGCAGGCTCAAATCTCATATTTCCCTCACTTTTCATTCTTGTATCCCTACATTATTCAAATATACAGATGCATTCTGTATTTAATCCTAGCTTAACCGTCAGTTAATAATAATGTTGTAATAATGTTGTTATAATGTTATGCTGGTAGTGAAAGCTTTGTTTTGTTTCAGTGTTAAATATTAGGACAAATTAATTATTTCTGTTTACACTGACATTTTAATATTTATAATCTTTGACCTTATGATTTGTTTTTATTTATATAAGTTTTGGTTTTCATTTCAGGGTGTTTCAATGTTGTTTTGGGTTGCTAAGATGCAGGATAATCAGCAAAATCCACAGCAACATTTATCTATGAATGAAAACCCATCTGATTCTTCGGATGACGCAAGTGGCACAGAAAATCCTGATGATTTACCCCACAGCAATGTTACCGCCACTTCAATTACTATAAAAGGGGCAAGACCTAAAGTTTACTCATCTCTTTTGACGTTAAGTAAGTCCAAGTCAGCACGTTTCAGTCAGAAAACTGATGAAGGGCAAGAAAATGCTTGTCAGGAAAATGCCTCTGTAGACTTAAATTTTTCTTCCTTGACTACGTCAAGCAGCTTTCTGTCGAACCGTCATTCCATTTTACCAGATATAAAACCTTTAAATTCTATTCAAGAGAATCCTTGCAACCACGACGAACCTTTGCAAAGATGGAAAAATGCAGGAAAGGCCTTACGTAAAGCTTTATCGTCTTCAACTTCATCTTTTGCTGTGTCGTCTCCCTTAACTAGTTACGTCAATCAGACATTTCACTTTTCCACACAAACCTTGCCATTGAAAGGTAAGGGGGCAATGAGAAACAGTCGCTACCATTTGGCAAGAAGAAATTTATTGGATAATGATTCGATTGCCGTTTGTGAAACATCGAAGCTTCTAAATGATATGCCTAACCCTTCTCCTATTCTGTCTACAAATAAAATGCCCTTATTGTCAACAGTAGACTCTGCCAATGTCGATATAAACATAGATAACCAAGCAGAATTATTAAAAAATTCTGTTGCTATTTCACTGCCCAAACCAACGCCTTATACTAAACACCAAAAAGATGATAATTGTTCGAAATCTGAAAATGAAATCGACCCAAAGACTGACAGTTGCATGCTTGAACGAAGCCCTGGAATGTTTAATTTACGTGCAGATGATTGTGACCTCCCCCAAATCACAGACCATAATAACTCAAACTGCATGTTGTCTTCTTCACACACAGACTTAAACCTAAGTCGTTATCAGAAACAAATTATTTCTTACCCTCATCAGCTGAAGACTGCGTCGTCTCCTTTTACAGCCGTCACCAAAATATCAACGTCGCCCGTATGTTCCTTCGAAGACAGTTCACATAGTATTCAACCTCAGACCTTTAAGATGCTGGAGTGTAGGCTGAGCCGTCTCATAAGTAGTGATGATAAGAGCTTCTTTGAATTGTCCAGTAGTGATTCAGACATAACTGATTGTAGTTCAATATTCGAAGATGATTACATACGGAATTCTTCACATCAGCAATACCGGGGAACTGCTCAAAACGAGGAACAAGAACCTAAGAAACAGAAACGAAAATCTCAGACTTTAAGAAAGCACCGCAATGGAGAAACTGCTTGTTCGTCTGATTCCATACACGAAGGAACTAAAAATTACTTACGACAAAAGAAGAAAATGAAAGGGGGATTAGAAGGTAAAATTTGAATGTGTTTGTTGTTACCTGTATCGTTATTGAATTCTCACATTATTATTATTTTATTATTTTATTTGGTTTGGAATGTTTTTGATGTGAACTTATGTGTTGGAATATATTTTGTTGAATCCTAGAATAGTTATTGTGCTAATAAAAAACACATGTTCAGATTATATATTGATGAGGTCAGGAATAGTGCCTGAAGGACTTTGACAAGCCTAGCTGAGAGCAAGATAGAATTATGCTAGGAAACAAGAGAAGGGATTAGAACAGAACAGGTTTCTTGCTGTAGAAGAGCTATATAACTACTCACATAATAGGAAAGTGAGTGGAAGTGATCAGGCTGGAACTGGAGTGAGATAAAGCAGTAGTGAAGAGGCATCAGGTTGGATCCTCAAGGTACAAGGTGAGTAGCAGAAGTGAGTGGGGGCAGGGAAACAAGGAATGCAGGTGGGTAGAAGTAGTAAGAATGTATGGGAAAGTGAGAGGTGGTTAGAGATGGGGAATGAGTGAGTGGGTGGTGGATATAATGAAGAACAGGTGTTGGGGGATGATAAGTGAAGAAGTTAGGGGAGAGTAGGTGACAACTGTAAAAGTTGGAAAAGCTTGAAAAATGGATTTAACCCTTTAGCATTTAGATTGTTTTGTCAACTGTAATGCTTATTTATTCTCTTTCTTTTGAATTATTAATGTATTGTGGTTTTGAGATTTTTATGTGATTGTATATTTTTACAGATCTGGCTGGTTTAATCATAAAACAGGTAGAATATTTGAGCTGGATACATCTGGTTTTAATGCTAAAGAGTTAATGGATGTTGATGGATAAGGGGTGGAGATAACCAGTGATACATATAAGTTGGGGTGGGGGGAAGTGAGGCATGGGTTAGGGGTTAGACAGTTTGACTGAAAGTAGAGAGCTGTGCCAAGTTCCAGTCTGATTTGGCACGCCCTTCCTAATGCCAACCACTCCAGGAGTGTGCTTTTTACATGCCAGTTATATGACATCAGCTACAACTACAATGTCACTTGGCTTTGGCAAGACTTCTCAAGCACGGCAAATAGCCAAAGGCCTTGATCACTTGTCAACACCATATATACATATATGCTCACTATTCTATAAGACTCTTCAAATGCATATGGAACCAAAAGTACTCCTCTGTACATGCGCATGTGCATGCACACACACACACACATTCGTGCACACACACACTCAGTATAGTTGCGTTTTCTACAAATACCTAGTCATTAGTTTTATTCTTTTGAAATGAATCTACATTATTTATTCATCTTCAAACTGTAACCACTTACTCCTATGATTTTGAATTGATTTTAAGCTATATATGTTGTAATATTTAGGTTTTCTTTCTTCTTCAGAAACAGTTGAAAATGTACCCTTAATAGCCGGTGGCTGCTTAGCTGCGTTACATTCTAACGTACCCTGTTTGGGTTTGAGTCACTCGAGTGAAACTGATTCAGATGCTGCAGCAAAAACTGTGACACCTCACTGGAGGTTACGGAAACGTTCTGGAATTGTATCTAAACGACATGAAAATACAACAGAAAATAACTCAAAGGACAATGAAGAATTCAAGTTGCCGCCATTGCCTTCAAAGCAAGGGGCAAAAGGGAATTGGAGATACATGAGAAACAGTGCCCCTGTTAAGGAACGGTCTGGCAACTGTAACCCCACCGATCCTGTGTTGGGTAATTTACAGAGCTCTCGGCCGTCGCTTGTTAATTACAGCAGTTCAAGCAGCTTGGACATTTTAAATGTTTGTGATCCCGACCAAGCTCTACCTCCATCATGGAACATTGTTGATAGTTTAAACACAGAGGCAGATAAAGCCAGCAAAGCTCTGCCAACCGGGGGAGTTGCCGAAGACTTCAATAGCTGTGGCCAAGAGAAAAACACGGAAAAGTCACAGATACGAACTTGGCCTTTATTAGACGATTTATATAGTTATTCCAATGAAAACGTTTCCAGTTTAATTAATGTGGGCTGCAGTCAAAACGATGTACATTGTTCGGATGAGGATGATTATACAGGACTCAATCAAGCACATTGTGCTTGTAATAAATGCAAACCATCTACCTGGGATTTCTGGGATTTACCCCCTAGTGAGTCGACATTAATTGACATAGCAATCGATGCTGACTGCCACAGTGAAGTAAGTAATTTGATAGAATCATTCTGAAACTAATCTGCTTACTTATTGCACAGAAGTCCAGAAGTTGTTTTTTATATCTTATTGTCGCCGAGTTTTTTGGGTTTTTTTACCTATTGTCAGAAATGCTTTTTTTTACTTATTGTTCAGATTGCTTTTGTTTTTTTTAATTATTGTGCAGAAGTCCAGAAATTGATTTTTTTTTTTTTTCGTATTGTCCAGAAGTTAGTTTTTTTTTCTTCTTGCCCAGAATTTTTTTTTAATATGTTTTCTTTCTTATAGCATACATTGGAAGCAATAACGTTGTACATGCACATCTTATGCATTAATTACTTATTTCTTTATTGCTCACAAGGGGCTAAACATAGAGGGGACAGACAAAGGGATTAAGTCGATTAATTACTACATTTCTGATTTGAGAGAGTGACAAGGGAGTGTCTGTGCAGCCTGGGCAGAAGAAGTATGACAAAGTATTTTGTTTGACGTACTAGTTCACCAGCAATTCCATCATGAAGCATATATCTTTCACCAATACACACACACACATATATATATATATATATATATATATATATATATATATGTATATATACACACACATGCACGTGTGTGCATGTATACATTTATATGTACACACATGCACATGCACGTGTGTGCATGTATACATTTATATGTACACTCTAAGGTGGGGGGCCAGGCCTAGGTGCTCTTCAGCGGAGATTTATTGTGCATTCAAACTGTAGGGGGGTGGGGGTAAGTAAAAGCCATTCTGTGTCCTGTCACTGGAAAACACTGTGTGATCTTCATAGTCTAGTTTACTTAGCTGTGGATTTTTGTTTTTATTGTCCAGTTTGGACAGAAGAGTAGTGAATTGATTCCTTACAGGGAATCTGAAATTAGTTGAGGGGAGGTATTTTCAGACGGCAGACTTAGTCCCTAATGCATGCTGCTGAGTTGGACTCCAGTAAAAATACCCTGGGACAAGGCAGTGGTGTGAAATCATGTGAAGGATTAACCCTTTTGTTACCCTATTTCTGTTGAGATGCTGTGTTTCTTTCAATTAATTTTAAATATAACAAAAAATTTAGTAAAATAACTTGGTTATCATTAAGCTCGTGTTTGCACAATAAACTGTGACGAAGCTTTGGTGGAAGATTTTAATTCAGAACTTATGAAAGCAAGACATTTGTACTGCAGAGCCAGAGGCAGTTTCAGCCAGATTGGTATCGAAAAGATTAAGTATGATGAGGAGTTTATAATTCACTTGGTGAAGCCATTTTGTCAAGTTTGCTGTACTGTCATTGAATCTTCTTGTAAGCCTAGAAAATGTCACAGTAAACCTCCTCTTTTAGGGATTCTCTCACTCTCACAACAAGACTAGTTGATGGATTGAAGTATTCAAATCATCCAGTGTGATATTAAATCTAAAACTAAGGCAAGAAGTCTTATGGTCTATCTCAGGGCTCAGTATCAGCTTGAACCAAGTACAGCAGTAGTTGCAAAGATTCACCTACTACACTTCTTGTAATAAACTTTTGCTTCAGCCAACTAAATGTTTTATTCAATCATTTAATTATTTATTTATTTATTTTATATATATATATATATATATATATATTTTTTTTTCCTTTATATTCTTGGGAATAGAAATTTCCCTTATGAATTTTTTTTACACACTGGCTTCCTGATAAAATTCTTGGAAAAGATTTTTATCCTTTTTTGAATTTATTAATCAAATATATTAATTTTTTCCTGTATTAATTGTACCTGTTGTGGGTTTTTTTCCCGTTGCAGTCTGATACGCATTCAGATCTCGAGAGAGACTCCGACAGTGCCGATGCTGATGACGAGTTTGAGTGTGACTGCATCCATTGTTTACAGATGAGGGAAGTACTCGGTCACCGACACAACTCTGAGGGAGCAAGCTTTGACAGAGGTGATTCTGATCTCACAACTACAACAGCAGCAATCGTTGCCAACAGCAGCTCACTGCCCTACACTATGTCCACTTCATCGTCGCTCCAGTTTGCTACGAGACTGTCAACACCTTTAAACCAAGACCATAATCACTGGTAAATTTGTCACTTTCCCTATTTTTCATCTTTGTTTCATAGCATAGCTACTTCATAGGATTGACTTACTGTGTCACATAGGTGGTTATATGTCATCATCAAGGACGGATGGATAAAAATGTTTCATAGGTGCAGGAGTGACTATATGGTAAGAAGCTTGCTTTCCAGCCACATCATACTGGGTTCAGTCCCACTGTGTGGCACCGGCTTGGCAAAAGAAACCAATAGAATAAGTACTAGCCTTACAAAGAATAAGCCCTGGGGTCGATTTGTTTGACTAAAAGGCACCAACATCAGTTGTCAAGCAATGGTGGGGAGACGAACATAGACACACAAATACATACATACATACACACACAAATACACGTGCACACACACACATATACATATACGATGGGCTTCTTACAGTTTCCATCTGCCAAATCCACTTTGAAGGCTTTGGTCGGCCCGAGGTTATAGTAGAAGACATTTGCCCAAGGTGCCATGCAGTGGGACTGAACCTGGAACCATGCGGTTAGGAAGTGAGCTTCTTACCACACAGCCACTCCTGCGCTTCACTCAGTCTTCACCATGCATTTATTTTTCTCAGATACTTGATTTTTCTTTCTAATCAATATCGTTATATTGAATACAGTTCATGAATATATTAATTTAACAAAAAAAAAAATTTACTTGTTGAATATTGAAATTTAAAACAGGTTGATTCAGTTAAATCTTTTGTGTTGTTGACATTAATTTCAACTTGAGAAAAAAAAAAAAGAAAAAAAAACTATTGATGTTATTTCAATATGAATTTCAGGTCAACTGCATTGTCAGAAGATAGTCAGTTAGACATTGCTGAACTGAATCCCTTAGACTTATTGTTAATGCGTCAAGATGCACGGAGGGATATGTTGGAACTGATGTTTCAGGTAAGAAAAATTGTTTAATATAATTCCTAAACCTCTGGACTGTATGTCTACAAAAGATATTATGGGACAAAAGCAAAACCACCTAGTATACAACAAATTTTAGAACTCAACATATCTAATAGCTTATATTTACAGTTCAAGATTTGTTGTTACTTCCTACATATTTGGCTGGCTACCTCTGTGTTCAAGAATCATTATTATCATTAAATCGTCCAACCCATGCTAGCATGGAAAGCGGACGTTAAACGATGATGATGATGATGTAGCCATGTTTGTTCTTCTTCACATGACCTATTCTCTCAGAATATTAACGGCCATCTGTGTATTAACACATTAAATCAGGGTCCTGTCCCATTCTTTAACATTAGTGAGAGAACAACAATGATTTATCATAGTCTTTTAATCTTCTATCCTCTTCCATACGAGGATTAAACATGTTAATCAACCATGAACTCATCTTGCCCCCCCCTTTTTTTTTTGTTTAATTACTTCTTCTAAAGTTACTTTGTGTTTTTCTCTTTAACAGAATGTTATTTTGCAGATGCTGGCTGTCCATCCAGATTTACTCAATGACCAAGCCCCACCCCCTGCTCCTCTGACCCTCATCGAAAACTTGCAGACTGTCGTTGTGACACAGGAAGATGTCAGTAAGTCTGTCATTATTACAAATTAAGCAAAAAAAAGATACCAGTAATTTACTGTTATTAGTGGCACTTGTGGGTTTTATGATTGTAACATATCTCTTTTATCTTTCTTGGAAATGAACGACACTCGTTTACAACTATCATGTGATGCCATGACAAAGAGACAGAAACATGTATGTACGTATGTACGCACTCACACCCGTACACATATACATACATATGTAGATGGCGTTAGGAAGGGCATCCAGCCGTAGAAATCATGCCAAATCAGACTGGAACCTGGTACAGCTCTCCAGCTTACCAGTTCCAGTCAAACCGTTTAACTCATGCCAGCATGGAAATCAGACGTTAAATGATGATGATGATGATATATATATACGATGGGATTCTTTCAGTTTCTTATTTCTTTATTGCCCACAAGGGGCTAAACACAGAGGGGACAAACAAAGGGATTAATTCGATTAATTAACTGGTACTTAATTTATCAACCCCCGAAAGGATGAAAGGCAAAGTCGACCTCAGCGGAATTTGAACTCAGAATGTAACGGCAGACGAAATACCGCTAAGCATTTCGCCCGGCGTGCTAACGATTCTGCCAGCTCGCCGCCGGAATTCTTTCAGTTTCTGCCTACCAAATCCATTCACAAGGCTTTTGTTGGCCCAGGGGCGTAGTATAAGACACTTGCCGAAAGTGCCATGCTGTGATTGCCCAAAACCATGTGTTTAGGAAGCAAACATACCTGCGTCTGTCTTAATCGTAAATATCCTCTAGTTTTCCCATTCTTCATTACATCTCGTAAGTTATTCTTTTACTAGTTTCAGTCATTAGACCGCGACCATGATGGAACACTGCTTTTGATGATATTTAGTCATTTTATAATTAACCTAATTACTCGTCTCGCTTATTTTATCAAATGATTAAATTCACCCGAGTTGTCCTTTCAGTGAGTTACTTCCCTTCGATCGACTTGCAAACCACACTGAGAGAGGGGAGTGAGAGGAGACTTAAACGCGTATTGTCTGTCATTTCTGTCACCTTTTGTAAATAATTGAAACTCTCACTTTTCTGCGGATCGTCATATTTTAGCTATGGTGGCATAAGGGTAAAAGACTTAATTGTCGCCTGGTTTAACATCACCACCTGGCCTATAAGTCGTTTTAGCAGAGTCCACAGTGTAGCAGAAGACTAGTTCTCTAGTTTGATGATATCGAAATTTCTCTTCTTTGTCTCTCCAGTTTTAGTGACCACAACAAAGATCTATGGAAGTTAGGCTTCTCTCCTTGACTAAACTATTAAAAAAATAAGCTATATAGTAGATACAAATATAATAATATAAACAAATCAAAATCGCTGACGTGGCTGATGACAGTACCTGATTGGCACTCGTGCCAGTGGAACGTTAAAAGCACATCCGAGTGTGATCGTTGCCAGGGCCGCGGATTGGCTCCTGTGCCGGTGACACGGGAAAAGCACCATATGAGTGTGATTGTTGCTAGCGTCGCTTTGCTGGCACATGTGCCGGTTGCACGTGAAAAACAACATTCGAGCGTGGTCGTTTCCAGTGTCGCCGGACTGGCTCCCGTGTAGGTAGCACGTAAAAACACCTTTATCTTTTGAGCGTTGTCGTTGCTAGAACCGCCTGACTGGCCCTCGTGCCGGTGGCACGTAAAAAACACCCACTACACCCTCGGAGTGGTTGGCGTTAAGGAAGGGCATCCAGCTGTAGAAATTTTGCCAGATAAGATTGAGCTTGGTGCAGCCTCTGGCTCACCAGTCCTCAGTCAAACCGTCCAACCCATGCCAGCATGGAAAGTGGACGTTAAACGACGATGACGATGATGATGATGATGCAGCTAGATTTATCTAGCTGGACTGCATTTTCAACTGTACATATGTAAAGAACTGAAACTATCTAGACTTTATCTATAAAAACGTTGTTTGTCTGTGTTACTAAATGTCATTTTAATTTTTCTTAACCTATAACATTTTGGCGGGAGGTGAAGAGCATAAATGTTGTTACCACCTTTGAAGGAACTTTCTCCTTTGGCCATCACAGTGGATGTCACATTTTAAAAAATTGCTTGGTGGTAAGAAAAAAATATCCTTCATCACTATATAAGAAGTTCACACAAACATCACACGCACACATACATATTCAGTAATCCCTCAACCATCACGGGTGTTACGTTCCAACCCCCCTCCCCTGCGATAGGTGAAAATCCACAAAGTAGAAACAGTATTGAAGGCGGTGAGCTGGCAGAAACATTAGCACACCGGGCGAAATGCTTAAAAGTATTTCGTCTGCTGTTACATTCTGAGTTCAAATTCCGCCGAGGTCGACTTTGCCTTTCATCCTTTCAGGGTCGATAAATTAAGTACCAGTTACGCACTGGAGTCGATGTAATCAACTTAATCCCTTTGTCTGTCCTTGTTTGTCCCCTCTATGTTTAGCCCCTTGCAAGCAATAAAAAAACAAGAAACAGTACTGTACTGTATATTTTTTGTTATTATTTTTATAATTTGTATATATTTTTTTATTATTATTTTTATATATTGTGGTAAATACCGCAAACCATTTTATTCAAATCTCTAACAATTTTGCTAACTTAACGATGAACATCACACTTACCTTTCAAATTCAGGCACAAGGCCAAAAATTTGTGGAGTGATGTTGGTTAAATTGACTCCATTATTTACTGGCATTTTATTTTATTGACCCTGGAACAACAAATAACAAAGCTGACTTTGGTGTAATTTGAACTCAGAACACACAACTAAATACCACTAATGATTGTATCAATGCGCTGAATAATTCTTTTCTACTCTAGGCACAAGGCCCGAAATTTTGGGGGAGGGGGCTAGTCGATTAGATCGACCCAGTATGCAACTGGTACTTAATTTATCAACCCTAAAAGGATAAAAAGCAAGGTCAACCTCAGTGGAATTTGTACTCAGAACGTAAAGACAGACAAAATACCACTAAGCATTTCGCCCGGCATGCTAACATTTCTATCAGCCCACCACCTTAATGCACTGATTAATCTGACAACAACGTTGCCAGTAATTATTAGGAATTATCCACCTCAAAGTCCTGGACAATAGGAGATATAACCTTTATACATCATTAGATGATAAATTTTGTATTCTTAACTTAAATACCCTCTGATAAGATGTGTCAAAACTGATAAAAGCCAACTCGGTCAGTATCACAATACCTTAGTTGTTTGGCTTGTACAAACTCTTTCTAATTCCAGAATTATTTTGGAGCAATTCTAGATTTGTATTCTTGTACAAATGATAATTATAAATGTGTTATTTTTTATGTGTATAATCTACATTTTTGTGTTTTAGTCTTCTGGAGGCTGGCGAAGACTTTGGCTTGTTGGACAAAATGCTTTTAGTGTGTGGCATTTCTTCTTGTACTTTATGTTCTGAGTTCAAATCCAACCAGGATCAACTTTGCTTTTCATCATTTCAGAGTCGATAAAATAAAGTACCAGTTATATACGGAGTAGCGGGGGGGGGGGGGGGTTTAGTATCAAATGACATTGATGGCTAGGTATGACAAGCCAGATCTGGCCAGTTTGAACATAAAACAGGTAGGATACTTCAACTGAATATGACCAGTTTAAATGTTAAAAGGTTAAGACAATAAAGTATGAGTTGAAAGAGGTTTGACTGTTATTTCTAACAGGTTGGGTTAGCATGTAGAGGTTCCCTTGTTAGTTTGCCAGAACATGAATTGGATCTTGTTGGTACCAAGTAGAAGTCAGTACTTATGGATGGATTCATCTCCTTTGATCCTGAATAATCTAATGGTAGAGGGTTCGAAAATGTCTGGGTTATAATTTTGTTCATATGAATATGCCTAATCTATTGTGTGTAGTTATCTAACCGAGAGTTATTTTCATTTCAAGATGAAGAAGCCAGCTGTCCAATCTGTTTATGTCCATGGGAATTAGAAGAGAAAATGGCTAAACTACCATGTCAACATCTCTTCCACATGTTATGTATTCGGGCATGGCTTATAAAGGTAAGCATTATACAAGTAATTTTCCTCTTGTTCAGATTTAATCTCAGACTGATAAAATACATTGATTTCTATTTTCATTTTATCAATGTCTTAAGGTACTTCATTTATGAGTGTTGTTAAATACCAATACTGTATGTCTTTAAAGAGACCTTCCCTGGATGAAATACTAGTCAGGAAGCATTTAACAACACACATATATCAAGATTGTGACATTGATAACGTTTGTTATGCTTCTAATTCAAATTTTGAGTTTTGTTTTACTTGTGTAGCACAGTTTCACATCAGGAGATAGATTTTACACTATCTGTATATACTTGAGGCCAGGAATTTGAATTCGACTCAAGGTCAAATTAAGTATGTATGTATGTGGCACCAGTTAGCTGAAATAAAAACAAAATATTGATGTGTCATTCCCATTTGCCTCCAAGGTGGTTCATTTCAACTGGTTTTGAAGTATACAATGTGTGTTTTTTAAACATTGTAATCTTTAAAGAGACCTTCCGTGGACGAAATACTGCAGTCAAGAAGCATTTAACAACCCACATACATCAAGATTGTGACATTGATAATGTCAATACAGAGCTGCTTCTAACTCAAATTTTGAGTTTTGTTTTACTTGTGTAGCACAGTTGCACATCAGGAGATAGATTTTATGCTATCTGTATATACTTGGGGCCAGCAGTTTGAATTTGTCTAGAGTTCAAATCAAATATATGATGAGCTGAAATAACTGAAATATCAATGTCTGTAGTTCTCATTCACCTCAGCAGCAGTTCGTTTTGCCTGCCTTTGAAGTATACAATGTGTGATTTTTAACATTGTATGTCTTTAACCCTTTAGTGTTTAAACCGGCCATATCCGCCCCAATATATTCTACATGTTTCATATTCAAACGGGCTATATCTAGCCTCTCACACCTAACCTACATTGACATTCTAAAAATAAACAATCACATCATTGAAACATCAAAGCTGTAAGATAATGCATGATTAATTCAAAGCAATTTGAGTGAAAAAGTATTACATTTAACAGAGTAATCTGAACACTAAAGCGTTAAAGGGACCTTCCCTGGACAAAATACTGCAATCATGAAGCGTTTAATAGCACGCACGAACCAAAGTCTGTGACCTCAATAATATTCAGGTTATTAGAGCTACTTCTGATTCAGAATTTAAATTTTCTTTTATTTGTACAACAATGTTGCACAATAGCAGATAGATTATATGCTATATGTATATGTTTGAGGTCGACAATTTGAATTCAACTCAAGGTCAAATCGGGTATGTGGCACCAACGAGCTGAAACAAAAAATATTAATAGGTCATTCGTCTCAAAAGCAGTTTGTTTCACCTGGCTTCAAAGTATACAATCCGTGTTTTTTAACACTATGTTTTTAACCCTTTAACATTCAGATTATTGTTTTAAATTAAATCATTCATTATCTTTTAGCTTTGAGATTTTGACGAGGTAACTGTTAATTTAGAGAATGATATTGTGGGGTTGGAGTGAGGGGGCCAGAGCTGGCTAGTTTGAATATAAAACAGCTGGGATATTTTGGCTAGATATGACCAGTTCAAATGCTAAAGGGCTAAAGGGACTTACCCCTGGATGAAATACTGCAGTCAGAAAGTATTTAACAACACACATTATGTGACATTGATAATGTTTACATTATAGTACTGCTTCTAACTTAAAATTTCAATTTTATTTTTAATGTAACAAATTGAATAAAGCCAATTATTATTTATGTTGTTGTTGTTTTTAAAGAGCTGTGAAGCTTTTTCTTCTTCCATATTTAGTTTTCCAAACTAAAGATAATTGTCTCTCACAAATACATAAAATATTCAGGTTGGAACCCTATGCTGTTGTATAATGGTTGTAAACAATGGTTGTATGAGACATGGTGTGGGGTTGTAGGCTGGCTGATAGAATAGAAGGTATTCATATGTAGTAGATGCATAGAGAAGTTGGTGGCACTAAGAGCAATCCCATGAAATGAATTCTTTTGCCCTCTCTCTCTTTCTCACTCTCTCTCTCCTCTCTCTTTCTCTCCCTCTAGTCATGTTTGTACATATGTATGTATCTATGTATGTATGTCTCTCTCTTGCTTTCTATATGTATATTTTTGTATGCATGCTTGTGTGCATGTGTGTGTGTGTTTGCCTGCCTGCCTGCCTCCAGTGCCAAAAAGTACTGTCACCCAAACAGGCTGCATGTCTGGTCAGCCATGCCAAATCATCGGTGTCTAAACAACCATGCCCGACTGTTCCATTCCAACTATTTTGTATGTAGGTAGAATATATGACCAGTTGGTCACCAGTGAAGAATCTTAATCTCACAGACATTTTGTTCACTAACAAGAAGATAAAACGTAACATATATCCTTTTATTCTTTTACTTGTTTCAGTCATTTGACTGTGGCCATGCTGAAGCACTGCCTTTAGTCGAACAAATCTACCCCAGGACTTATTCTTTGTAAGCCTGGTACTTATTCTAGCGGCCTCATTTGCCAAACCACTAACTTACGGGGACGTAAACACACCAACATCGGTTGGGGGGAAATCACAGATATACAAATATATATACAACAGGCTTCTTTCAGTTTTCATCTACCAAATCCACTCACAAGGCTATAGTAGAAGACACTTGCCTGTGATGCCACGCAGTGGGACTGAGCCTGGAATCATGTGATTGGGAAGAAAACTTCTTACCACACAGCCATGCCTGTGCCTACATTCTTTTATTCTTTTAGTTGTTTCAGTTATTTGACTGGCCATGCTAGAGCATTGCCTTTATATATATATATATATATATATCTTTAAATTTTAGATTTTAGAATATTTTACCTTTTTTTTATATATAAAATTTTTTAGATATTTTACCATTTTATGTTATCAAAAAAATTATAATTTGTTTTTCATGCTCAATAAATATATGAAATTGTGAAAGTAACTAAATCCTGTCTATTTTCTTCTCTTTCTAGTCTGGTACGTGCCCTGTCTGTCGCCATGTATTATAGCCTCCCATAAACCCTTCATTGTTTTTTTTTTTAATCCCCTCTCCCCGCCGTTTTTTTTTTTCTGATGTTTTAATCATCAACCAAATTAAACTCGTTAATGAGTTACATCTACCATGAACCTGTTAAATCTTTTAAGAATATTCAGAGGAGAATAATCAACTTGAATGCTGTGGCAGTTTTTACACCTTTACCTATTTGTTACTGTTGGATTATAAAATACGAATTTGATCCATGTTATTATTATTATTATATTCTAAGCTCATAACACGGCTACTGCCATATTGACACTGTAGCCATGACATCAACCAGCCACATGGAAGATGAACTTCACTGAAGGGGGTCTCAAAGACTGACTTTACTATATTGTTCCCCCATCTCAGCAATGTTTGTCTATTCCTTTTTACTACGGACTGCTTAAGTCATTTTTTTTTTTGTTTTTCAATTTATTTATTTATTTATTTATTTTGAAAAAAAAAAAAGAAAACTTTTCGGTTACTCTTCTCGGTGCTCTAGCTGTCAATATTTTACTAAACCGAGAGAGAGAGAGAAAAATCCTGAGTCTATTGCTGCATATTTATTTCATTGCTTCTTTGTTTTCAGTGCAACTGTTTAAACACAAGTCCACCAAGCTGCTAAATCTTTTTTGTCTATATATATGTATCACTCAATCTTCACACACATATGTACAGACATACATATATATATACATGTGTATACTAGCACACTCACATATATAGTTTATTTAAAAAAGACTTTGTTCTATATATCTGTTCTTCAGAAGCCCTTATCTATCTCACTGAGGTATCAGAACATATTTAGACAAATTCGTCTGTCAGTTTTGATTCCCAGTTAGTGCCAATTAAATTTGCTTATACTGATAAATGCCTTGTTCACCCCCTCTCCTTGCCCTGACCCTCGCCTGCAACAAACACCAACAAACTTGTGGTCTGTTGCCAAAATCAGAGATCGATATGTTTCTAGTTCTTCAAGCTCGGTGAGTCAGCAGGAAAATAATATAGTGCACCAGGTTAAACACATAAATGGTGGCGTTTAGCTGCGTCCTTTTACGTTCTGAAATCGTATCCCACCTTCATCAGTGTCTCTTCTATTTTCCTAGACTTAATCGAATATATAACAGTTAATGTACTGGAGAATTTGAGTCGACTGTATTCACTTCCCAACAAATATTGACCCTTGTGCCTGAAGTGAAATAGCTGCTTCTTTCAACTGATTAGACTTTTTGTATACAAAACTATATATATATATACATATATATATATATATATATATATATGTATATATTAATTATTATTAGTCAGCAGAAGTTACAGAACCCTTGGGTCACTCTGCCAATTAATGATACATAAAAAATATACATACTCATGTTTTAAATTCTGTTTTCCTGTTTGTATCACCAAACTTATGCATACACACACACACGTGTATGTATGTATGTATATATATATATATATATAATGTAATTAGAGGATATGTTAACCTCGTGAAGGGATGGTTGCATCCAAGGAAATGTTGGTTCCATACCTACTATTGTTGGAGAATGAAATTCCCTTAAAACAATAGGTATATATTAAGCATATAGTTCATATCCAGTTAAAAAAAGAAAAAGAAAATGGAGGTAAGGAAGTTAGCAATTATTTATTATTAACAAATTGGTCATCTTCGCTTCTTACAGCCGTTTCAATGAATACTCAATAATTTAATTATAAATTTGTACATTGAATTTGCATTTATATGACATGAGCATAATTTCATCAGAGAAAAAAATAATGTACCTTGAGATCTTATATGTGGACCTGTCTGTTCATTTCAGCAGACTAACATATCAAGGCACATCTGTTTTCTCTGATGAAATTATGCTCATGTCACATAAATGCAAATTTAATGTACAAATTTGTAATTAGATTATTGAGTATTAATTGAAACGGCCATAAGAAGCAAAGATGTTAATTTGCTAATAATAAATAATTGTTAACTTCCTTATCTCCATTTTCTTTTCTTCTTTTAACTATATATATAAATATATATATATATATATATATATATATATATATATATATATATATATATATATATATAATATTGCTTCAAGTACTAGCCTCTTTTCAGTTCAGGCTCTGCAACTTAAAACTGTCTTCTGTGCAGTAGTTACTAATGCTGTATAACTGCAGTGCATCTTCAGTGAATCCAATATTTCACAAACTGCAGTGTGTGTACTATTTTCACAAATACACCCTCTTCATTCTGTAATATTTACATATGTGCATCACATGCACTGTAAGCAGTATTTACCTCTGTGCATCGTCTGCAACATTCACTCGTGTGCACCATCTGTAATAGTCAGTTATGTGCATCATCTTCAACATCTCTTGTATGCTGTTTGTGCAATACCTGCAGTACAATACGTGTGTGCAGCCTCCAAATCATATGCAATATTTACATGCAATATCCGTGCACTCGGTGCAACATCAAATTTATTTATTTTATACAATAGTTGTACATATTCATATCGCGTCTCCATCATCTTCCATACTACCTCAGTAGCAATGGCATCTACACTTGCATAAGCCCTTACAACATCACCTCGTGAGGAGTTACTGCTCACCTTGCTAATTAATTAATTAATATTGCATTGTCATGCTAGTAATGAACCCTGAAGCATTATCATAACGGTGACCCCTCACCTCTAAGCATGAGTCCACAAGTAGCAAGCATCCTGCTTCTTCTGCATTATCATGTTGTAGTAGTAGTAGTTTTTTTACATACCCCTTATATTATTGCTGCGATTGTAGAAGCCCCCCGCCCCACTCCTTTAACTCGTTTAGCATTCAGACTGCCCCATCAAACATAACGCTTATCTATTCACGTTGCTTTCAATTAATCCTGCATAATCTCATAGCTTCGAGGTTTCGGTGACGTGATTGTTTATTTTGAAAACGACATTGTAGGTGGGGGGGGGGTCGGTCAGCGCTTAGAAGCAAGACCCCCGGCCGGTTTGTTCATAAAGCAAATTGAATATTTTGGGGCTGGATTTGGCCAGTTTAAATGCTAAAGGGTTAAAATATTGTAGCAGTAGTGAAACCAACTGTAATCTCAATCCATCTTCCCCCCCTCTTCTTCCTCCTCCTCCCATCACCGCTGCCACCATCATAACTCCTTACAGTATTACCACTTAATTAGTGACCCCTAACCACCCCCCCTCACACACGCCCCCTTTTTGTCATTTAGTGTTGACATGTTAACCAGTTGTACATGCAATAGCTGTTACAGTCAATTATTATAATAAAGTACTGTAGTTGCTAATTATATTTTATAAAAAAGAAAAAAAATATTATTTAATCCAAATATTTTGTCAGTGCCTCCTCGCTTTATTGTTGGAATAAATGACCAAAGTTTTTTTTTTGTTTTTTTTTTTACCATCAAGATTTATTTATTTGTATATTTGC